>NC_135719.1:46562178-46665664 GCF_964656455.1 Halichoerus grypus | reverse complement strand
CCAGAGTGAGCCAAAGCAGCAGAGCAAGAACCCTGGCTGAATTTTCACAGGTGATCATCTTGCTGTCAGGGGTGCAAAGAGCAAAAAGGACATGGATTTTTCTAGAAGGGGCTCCGCAATGACAAAAGCAAGGCGAGATACAGGTACCACGCAAAGTGGTGATTACTCTGCAGCGTGGCTCTCTCCTTCCGTGGGTCTCATTCTCCTCAGCTTTGCGGGTGTGGAAATGCTCAGGCCCACCTCACATTAGCTACACTCAGAAGACACTGAGGGGTATCCAGAATTAGCATGAATTGATATTAAATGGAAATGATTCTTTAGATATAGTGAGATACTCACGCTCATTTCCTGGGCCATCTTTTCCTGATGCCTTGGAAACAAGCCCCCTCCTGTGAACTTGCACTTCCTTCGGCCTGAACACAGCATGCCTGGGAGATTTCACTTCGCTTGGCGGTCAGGTCTTCCCCAAACTCTTCAATTATATAACCAGGACACCTGGGATATTGTTATTGCGATGAATGGTGGTTTTAAAATATGTCCCCCAATTCTTTTTTTTTTTTTTTTTTTTTTAAAGATTTTATTTATTTGAGAGAGAGAATGAGATAGAGAGAGCATGAGAGGGGGGAGGGTCGGGGAGAAGCAGACTCCCTGCCGAGCAGGGAGCCCGATGCGGGACTCGATCCCGGGACTCCAGGATCATGACCTGAGCCGAAGGCAGTCGCTTAACCAACTGAGCCACCCAGGCGCCCTATGTCCCCCAATTCTTTATGAATCTTCTCTTGAAGGGATGGATTTGCACCACCCCCACCCCTCCCCACCTCCTCCTTGAGACTTGTTTCTGACCAGTAGTGTGTGGCAGACGTGATGGTGTGTGACTTGTGAGACTAGGTCATAATAAGGCACTGGGGCTCCTCCCTGCTTTGGTCACCAGGACCACTCACTTGGGGAGAAGCCAACTGCGGTGTCCTCAGTGTCCTCAGTGAGGAACTGGAGCCTCCTGCCAGAACCCAGCGCCATCTTGCAAGGTGAGAGTGAGCCACACGGGGAGTGGATCCTTCAGCCCAAATCGAGCCTCAGATGACTGCGGCCTGGCCAACCTCTCGACAATCTCACCAGAGACCCTGAGCTAGAACCTCCCAACCAAGCTGCTCCTGACCCACAGACACTATGTGAAATAATAAATGTTTATTATTTTACACTACTAAGTTGAGGCATAATTTGTGAACAACGATGGATAACTGATATACCCCTAGGTGGCTGAGATCATCCTTCTTTGTTTTCATTCTCAACAGTTTCCTTCTCAAAGCGTAATCTTGACTTCTGTTCTACAGGGACGCTGAAGACATCGTAACCTGTGAACCATCATCGACTTATTTGTAAAAGGCAAAATTGGTGTGAAGGGCACAAAGCAGGGGCTCAAATGAAAGCTATTATTAATATTGTTGTTCTTGCATTAATAAAATAATATTAATGTGATTAATATTGTTGTCATTAATAACAGAAGCACTGGACATCTTCTCTCGACCCTTTATATCTACCCCTCATCTTTTCTGCCCTATCTTATGCCCCAGGAGACTGCCCCTGTGGGCTGTATCTCTTGCACTCAGGCTTCTGGTAGGTTCTGGCAAATGGGAAATACTGGAGGTAGCTGGGTCTGAGGAAAGTGAAGAAAGGGATATATTTCCTTGATTCCTTCTCTGCTGGGTCACCATGGCTTGGCTTTGTGCCCTACCTCTCTGTACACATCCCCGTCTGGGTCCTGGTCACCACCTCCTCCCCACCCCCGCTGGGTCCAAGGGGTGGTAACTTCTTCCCACCGTTGCTAGCCCCAGGGTGCAGCTCTGCCCCCAGTAATTTCCCTAAACTCTGCCCTCATACTTCTGCAAATATAGTTAACCCTCGAACAACATGGGCTTGAATTGCGTGGATTTTTTCCCACAAATACAGCACAGCACTGGAAATGTATTTTCTCTTCCTTATGATTTTCTTAATAGCAGTTTCTTTTCTCTAGCTCACTTTATTTAAGAATACAGTATATAATTCATATAACATACAATATATGTGTTAACTGTTTACGTCGTCAGTCAGGCTTCTGGTCAATAGTAGTTAAATTTTGGGTTGGGAGGTCAAAAGTTATCTGTGGATTTCTGACTGTGTGGGGGGTGAGAGCCCCAAAACCCCATGTCATTCAAGAATCAACTATGGTTCCTTTTTTAAAAAAAATGTTTTATTTATTTATTCGTCAGAGAGAGAGCACAAGCAGAGAGAGCTGCAGGCAGAGGCAGAGGGAGAAGCAGGCTCCCTGCTGAGCAGGGAGCCCGATGTGGGGCTCGATGTGGGGCTCGATCCCAGGACTCTGGGGTCATGACCTGAGCCGAAGGCAGACGCTTAACTGACTGAGCCACCCAGGCGCCCCAACTATGGTTCCTTTTTAATCTCTCCTCAAATCACAGAGATCCCCCTGCAGGGGTCTTGAGTGACACACATAGCTCAGAAATGATGTAGAATTGTTAGTTATGGCTGTTTTTAACAATGATCCTGGATAAAATACCATCGCATAATCTGAAAGATTGCTGAGAATCCAAATAGAAGATTGAGTTTAGAAAAATCTCAAGTAATGGTTGTTTAAATATCCTGAGTTGAATTCTCCGGCCAATGCCTGCCTGTAGGTATGGAAGGAACCTTGCTTCCCTCATAAAAGTAACACCCAGGACCTCCCAGGTAGTTCTGGAAGGAGGCTTGCAGGGTTAAGTTCGCAGAGAGAGGGGAGTCGGGGAGAAGGAGGC
Organism: Halichoerus grypus; assembly: GCF_964656455.1. Lineage (NCBI taxonomy): Eukaryota > Metazoa > Chordata > Mammalia > Carnivora > Phocidae > Halichoerus > Halichoerus grypus. The sequence goes on along the minus strand of NC_135719.1, from coordinate 46,662,878 downwards.
TGGCCCAGCCTTGACCTTGCTCCCGAAGGGGACAGGGGACAAGGGGACAGTTATTACTCTCGGTCTCACCCCTCCGGCCCACAGGTTGCTCCTGCTTCCCTTTAATGCTCGCTCCTGGAATTTCAACAATAGCAACAAAAGCAACTTTGTAAAAATTTAAGGGGAACAAAAAGGAGAGAGCCTGAGCGGGAGCCACCCAGGTCAGCGGCTGCCAAACCAGCCCGGAGGATTGATCTGGAAGTGCTGTTCCCTTCCTAGCCTGGCTACCCCTCAAGGCTTCAGCAGCTGTCCTGGCCCACGGGGACAGTGTAGCCACCAGTAGGTACTATTTCAACAGCAGACGCTGTAGTCAGTCAGGAAGGTGCCGGGTGTGGACCAGGAATATGTGTTTTCATATCTAGGGCTGGAGCCCTTGTCCTAATGCGCAGTCCCAAGAGTGCTTGGGATAGACTATGAAAAAGCATTGAAAGCCTGATGTCTGCCCAAAGATTATACAAACTGGCCAGTAGATGACTTTTGGCGGTGGCATGAACGGGTAATGACAGATCAGTAATCAAAAACTTCAAAACTGAGGGTTGCTGGAGTGGGGGTGGGTGGGAGGGATGGGGCGGCTGGGTGATAGACACTGGGGAGGGTATGTGCTATGGTGAGCGCTGTGAATTGTGCAAGACTGTTGAATCACAGATCTGTACCTCTGAAACAAATAATGCAATATATGTTAAGAAAAAAAAAAAGAAGATAGCAGGAGAGGAGGAATGAAGGGGGGGAAATCAGAGCGGGAGACTAACCATGAGAGACAATGGACTCTGAAAAACAAACTGAGGGTTCTAGAGGGGAGGGGGGTAGGAGGATGGGTTAGCCTGGTGATGGGTATTAAAGAGGGCACGTTCTGCATGGAGCACTGGGTGTTATGCACAAACAATGAATCATGGAACACTACATCTAAAACTAATGATGTAATGTATGGTGATTAACATAACAATAAAAAATTTAAAAAAAAAAGAAAAAAAAACTTCAGCTGTTCTTAAGCACTGAGTCATCTTTAGAACCAGCCGATCATGTCCATGGTGCCAGTTTATTCTGAACCTCAAGTATTATTCAGTACTGCAGGACAGGGCAAGACTGGGGTAACCGAAGGGTACAAGTTAGTAGCTTCGTGAGGGCTTATATCTCAATTATACATTTTCTATTATAATTTTTAGCCTGTTCCCTCAGTGTAGGCTTTTAGCAACCACATCTTATTGCTTAGAAAGTGATCGATGTTGGGGGCGTCTGGGTGGCTCAGTCGGTTAAGCGTCTGCCTTTGGCTCAGGTCATGATCCCGGGGTCCTGGGATCGAGCCCCGCATCGGGCTCCCCACTCAGTGAGGAGACTGCTTCTCCCTCTCCTTCTGCCTGCCGCTCTCCCCTACCTTTGCTCTCTCTCTGTCAAATAAATAAGTAAATAAAACTTAAAAAAAAAAGTGATCGATGTTGTTGAAATGTATTGAAATGTTAATAAATATTGGTTGATTAATAATGTTTGACTTGAGGGTGGGAGGCCCCCCACATCAGAGTTCTTGGTGGTCCTGAGACAACTCCGTAGCTCACGAATCAGGATTTTGAGGAAGCACCAGTTGTCCGTGGACATGACCTGTGAAGACTGCTCTAATTTGGTCACTCCAGTCTTCAGCGAGCTGGGAGGAGCTCAGGCTGACCCTGACCCGCCCAACAAGAAGGTGTGAATTGACTCTGAGCACAGGGGAGACACTGCTGGAGCCCCCGGAGGAAAACAGAAAGGCCCACCTCAGCCTTCGTGAAGGCCCAGGTCCCAGCCTGCCCGATGGCCCGAAGGGGGCATGATGCTGATCCTCTTCTGGCTTCTAGACAGACAGGGACCTGGCCTTCCTGCTCAGCAGTGGGAGTTCCTGCAGGGACCCTCACGTCCCCGTTCCTCCTGAGCTTCCCTGCAATAAAACCGAGCTGCCAAAACAAGAAATACATAAAAATAATGTTTGGCTAGTGATTGAGAGTGCTTTCTCACCTTCCGTTTCCCTTCTTCGTTATTAACTGCTGCTCATCTACACTACACCGGGGAACCAGATGTCAAATCTTGCAGCTGGGTGTGCTGCTAGAAGGAGTGGGTCTTGGAAAGCCTCTTACTTTTTTCTTGGGACCTAGGTGCCCACATGGGGCTCCTTTTGAGGAAAGCTGGCTGCTTGGCCCCATCACCATGGAGCAGGAGTGGGCGACAAACTCAAGGACAGCCAGCCGTGGATTGACCAGTCACCAGCGAGACACCTGTCACTTCCCTGAACCCCTCAGACCCTCTCTTTTGGAGTGTTTGAGTGTGAGTCTCAAGAGAGCACCTCATGCCGAGGAAGCAGGGGAGGAGGCAGAAGCCTACAGAGGTGCAAAGAGAGGGCAGTGGACGGAAGTCCCAAGGTAGAGTGAGGCTGTAGGCATGGTAATGGCAGAGGCCCCGGGGTCGGGGGCAATGGCTGCCTGGCACCATTAGGCAATGCTCCAGACGTCAGAGCTGCATGAGCCCCTAAACCAAGTGCCGTTTGCCGCCAGGGCTTTTAAAGGAGAGAGAGTGGGTGCTCTCTCGCGTATGTGGCTGTTTCTGTTTGTTTATTCAGGAAGGTGAACTGTTGCAAGGTGAGGAACACAGGCTCGCTCTAACCAAAGTATCCTTCCTTTCTTGACCTCCATCTTTTTTAAATGTTAAGCATTTGATCTACGGGGCCTGGAATATATATTAAAATTCACTCAAGAGGAGACATACTTTTGAGCTGAGGTTCTATTTTCCAATTTCTTTTCCTTTCACTTCGAGTCTGGCAGGAGGTTTTTATATTGCCTCCCAGGTGTGGGGACCAGCCACTATGCAGTGCTTGTAAAGAATGGAATGGCTTTTGAGCAAAAGTGAAACGAAATTCCTTTCTAGGACGCTGTGGGCTTTAAAATTCCTACGCAGAGTTATCAGCTAGGGTGGCTTTTAGGTGCTGGAGTCAAGGTCACGGGATTCCTCCTCGTCTCTGCTCCTCAACCCTTCAGCTCCACCTGCTCCCTCCCCACTTTCACCGCCTTCTCAGACTGTCTGGGCTCCTCACTCTTTCCTTTCTCCATGTTCTTCCAAAACAATGTAACTTTTCCCAGCACCAGACATTATTACACCGTGTTAATAGATAAGGAACCCAAAGTGCTGGCATGAGGGACCAGCAGGGCTCAGTGAGGACATTCATTGCCAGCTGTCCCTGGGAAAGGATGGAGAACATAGCTGTGGGCCCAGGAAAGCCAAAAAAGAAAGGCTTCCTAAGAAAACTCCAAAGAAATCCAGAATCCATAAAGGAAAAGTGAACGTATCTGACCATGTAAAATATTTTAAATTTTGCAATGGCAAAAGATACCATAAGTGAAGTCAGAGGGTGAACGACAGAGTGGGGAAAACAACACATGTGACAGACAAAAGGTAAACGTCCTTCCTCTATAAAGAGCACTCTACAAATTAATAAGAAAAAATTTGAGGGACGCCTGGGTGGCTCAGTCAGTTAAGTGTCTGCCTTCGGCTCAGGTCATGATCTCAGGGTCCTGGGATCGAGTCCCGCATTGGGCTCCTTGCTCAGAGGGAAGCCTGCTTCTTCCTCTGCCTCTGCCACTCCCCCTGCTTGTGCCCTGTCTCTCTGTCTCTGTCTCTCTCTCTGATAAGTAAATAAATAAAATCTTAAAAAAAAGAAAGAAAAGAAAAAATTGGAAAAGCCCAGTAAAAAAATAGTTTAAGGTTTGAATAGGCAATTCACAAAGAAGAAAACACAAATCTCCAAAAGACATTAGGTAATGCTTGAACCTTACTTGAGTCAGAGAAATGCAACAGAAAACAACGAAATGCTATTTTTTGCCCATTAGACTGAAAAAAAACTAAAAAGACAGATGTGCAGAGTAAGGAAATGGCTGTGCCCATACATCGTTCATGATATATTAAATGAAAAAGCAAATTGAAAAATCAGACAGATAAATAACATGATTCAATTTCTGTATTATAAAAAACGCATGAAGAGAGAGAGTGATCCATGGGTGGGTCCATCTAAACTCGAGGGAAAAAATAAAGAAGAATACACAGCAAATTGTTAATCTGGGAAGTTGAGAGGGGGGGTCTTGTGAGTCTTTGTGTAGTTTCCCTCTTAAGCATCGTTGGGTCATGGGTGGTTTCGATTTGTGTGCTTTCATGAATTTTTCAACCAGATTACAGAACGCAATATCGTAAGGATGTTTGTGAGAACTGCTTGATCTGCCGCATGCTTATTTGCTTTAGTCATTGTACCAGGGTATTTATTTTATCCTCACAGCCCTTTAGGAAAGACATTATTAGAACCCTTTTGCAGGTGAAGATGGAACTTAAAGATCCAAAGTGTCTAGTCCACAGACCTTGGTTGTGGTCATGGCTTACGGGGAATTCACAGCGAAGGCGCAGTCCACAGAGGCGACACCTGTGTTGTTTTAAGGACTGGATTTAAAGTCTCCAATTTGATGAACTGCCATGAGGCACATAATGGTCTTTGAAAACCAAATCCCAAACCTACCCCTCCCCAGCTGAGGTCAAGTCTCCTTCCTTTTGGCTTTTGATGTCCTAGCTTCAGAGAATTGCCACACTGGTCCAGCCAGGGACCCAAGTGAGACTGGAGGGAGAGCAGGGCTTTGCAGTCCCAAGCACAGGAAGGCAACTTCACCTCCCATCCACTTAATCCTGGATTAAGCAATACTAAAGGGTAGTCTAGGTGTATCATCTGCCCACTTTTTCAACATCACTTCTTTTTTAAAAGATTTTATTTATTTGCCAGAGACACAGAGAGAGAGCACAAGCAGGGGAGTGGCAGGCAGAGGAAAGAAGCAGTCTCCCCACTGAGCAGGGAGACTGACACCACACGTGGGGCTCCATCCCAGGACCCCGAGATCATGACATGAGCCGAAAGCAGACACTTAACCAACTGAGCCACCCAGGCGTCCCTCAACACCACTTCTAACTCACCTTCCCCACCTCACCCCCTTTCTCAGGACACATCCCCAGCTGGGAAGTCTCCAGAAGCCACCTTCCACAAAGCTGGCAGCCCTTGCCCAGGCTATAGCAATGATTCCAGGCCTCTGAAGAGTCTAAACCTTCTCTCCTAAGTTAGTATGTAGAGAGGGGGTGCTAGTCTTCCACGCTGGAGTGGGGGGAAGGAGAAGTTGGCATAGGGCCGAGGCTACCGGGAGGAACTGGAACAGGGAGCCGGTGACATGTGAGAGGGGAGGGGTTAAGGAGAGCAGTGCTTCTGAAGTGAGTCTGCATGGGTCATTAAGAAAAAGGGGGGTACTTCTGCAGCCACAAAACAGTTCTGGGGAATACGGTACCCTGGAAAATACAAAATATGATGGAAGAGACAGCTAAATGCCTTGGTTTGTGCTTAAACGATCCCAGAGTGTGTTTATGGGGGGCAAGGGCGGGGCGGGGGTCTTCCGAGTTCCGATGACTTAATTCAAGATTCAGGGCACCTTTCCCATCCTTTGCATCTCCCCACCTTCCAGTTAAAGCATCTTCCCGCTTTCCTGACTCCAGTCCTCCGTGCAGGTCCCTGGTCCAGCTTTGCTGGGGGATGGGCAAATGCCTGAGATCATTCAGTCCTGCCCACCAAATCAGATCTGCAGTCCCAGGGCAGGCAGCCCTTCTCCGCTCAGCTCAGCGGCTTTTGGAAAGTCCTTGGGTGTTACCAGATCATGGCCTTCACACTTTTTTTACTGCAACCCTTATTAAGGAATGCATATCACAGCCCAGTACACAGGTGCGCAGTGGCGCGCGCGCACGCGCACAACACGCTGCGACAAGCTTCAACAAACAATACTTAATACTTAACCCTAATTATCTACGATGCACTTTGTTTTCCATTCTATTCTTTTCTTTTTTGTTTCTTGAAATGTTTGTAACTGCTCACAACCCTCTCAGTTAATTTCAAGACCAGTGGGTTAAGACCAGCAGTTCCAAACACCACTTGAAACAATGGAATTATGCAGACAATTTGGAGATAACACCTCAGTTTGCCTCAGCCATGTGTATTATAGGAGAAATCAGGAAGAAGGGCAAGTTGTGGTCCAGGACCATCTCGGACCCTCCTGGGTGAGAGATTCTCAGTCACCATAGGGTTGACTGTGTTGAGTCAGATGACGAAAGTGACCACTATAGTTCTGGAATGAAAATAAGGTTAATTATTGAGGGCTTTCTATGTGCCAGGCATTGTTCTGGGCACTTTCCTCCGATTAATGCATTTAATGCTCAGACTACCATCACGCCATACGTAGTATTATTCATTTCTGATGGACAGACCATTGGAAAACTTACCCTCCGGGAAATGGCTAATAAGTATGGATGCAGGAATCAAAGCTCAGCAGATTGGTTCCAGAGCCCCCAACTCACGCACCACACCTACCTACTCCCTATCCAGACCTTTTCTGGGATTTCACTACCTGTTCATTTTGCCATCTTTTCAAAGAATTCCATCCAGTGCTAGGCTCAGCAGGCCCTGGCCAGAACCCCATAGTGGACTTAGACCAGAGCTGAGACCTTGGCATGGTCACCAACCCAGGACCCTTTAATCCTGGTGGCCTCTGCAGAGCATTCTGTCAATATGCATTTGCCAAGCCCCTCCAGTTCAGAAGACCAAGGCTGAAAGGCATTTCAGAAGCTGTCCAGTTGCCTGGGACTCCATATGGTATGAAAGGGGCACAGGCTCCCTCCCCTTTGCCCCAAGCCTCTTCTGTTGTCTGTTTCAGATATGGAGTTTCTGCATAAGCTCATACTTGAACAAAATAGTTTTTTGATTAAAACAAGTTATTTGTTTTTGGAGGGGTGAACAAAAATTTTAGGGAGTACATTTTCTTTTGGAAAATAATTCATTCATTGAACATTTATTATTATTGTAAAATATGTACAGTGTGAAATTTACCATCAGTGACATTTGGTACATTCACAGGGCTGTGCAACATTCACCACTATGAAGTGCCAGAACATTCTCATTACCTCAAAGGGAAACTTCCTGTCCATTAAACAATCACTTGTTACCCTCTTTCCCCAGTCCATGGCAACCACTAATCTACTTTTTGTGTCTGTGGATTTGTCTCTTCTGGATATTTCATATGAATGAGATCATACAATACATTGTCTTTTGTGGCTGGCTTCTTTCACTTAGCATAATGCTTTGAAGGTTCATCCTTGATGTAGCAGAATATCAGTACTTCATTCCTTTTTGTGGATGAATAATATTTCATGTATGGATATGCCACAATTTGTTTATCCATTGATGGACATTTGAATGGTTCCTACCTTTTGGCTGTTGTGAATAATACTGCCATGAGCAGTTGTGCGCAAGGTTTTGTTTGAACACCTGTTTTCAATTCTTTTAGTTATACACCCAGCAGAGGAATGATTGTGTCATATGTTTAAGTTACTGAGGAAGTGCCAAAGTGTTTTCTATAGTGGCTGCACCATTTTACATGCCTCCCAGCAATGGACAAGTATTCTGATTTTTCCACATCCTTGTCAATACTTATTTTTTATGTTTTAAAAATTACAGCTATCCTAGAAGTTGTGAAGTGGTATCTTACTGCAGTTTTGATTTGCATTTCCCTAATGACTGACGATCTTGAGCATCTTTTCATGTTCTTATTGGCCATTGTGTATTTCCTTTAGAGACATGTTTATTCAAATCATTTGCCCATTTTTTAATTGGGTTGTCTTTTTGTTGATGAGTCGTAGGAGTTTTTAATATATTCTGGATACAAGTCCCTTATCAGATATACAATTTGCAAATATTTCGTCTCATTCTATGAACTGTTTTGTACTCTCTTGGTAGTGTCTTTTGAGGCACAAAAGTTTTTAATGTTCACAAAGTCCAATTTATCACTTTTTTCTTTTATTCTTTGTGTTTTGGGTGTCATTTTTTAAAAAAGCCACCACTAAATCCGAGGTTATGGAGATTTACTTCCTCCTAAGTGTTATGTTTTATTTTTTTTAATTTTATGTATTTATTTGGGAGAGAGAGAGAGAGAGCACAAGCACGAGGGAGGGGTAGTGGGAGAGGGAGAAGCAGACTCCATGCTGAGCAGGAAGTCTGATGCAGGACTCGATCCCAGGACCCTGGGATCATGACCTGCGCCAAAGGCAGATGCTTAACCAACTGAGCCACCCACATGCCCTAAATTTTATGTTTTAGCTCTCACATTTAGGTCTTTGATTCATTTTCAGCTAATTTTTTTAGATTATTTATTTATTTATTTGAGAGTGAGAGAGAGAGAGAGAGCATGAGCAGGGAGGAGGGGTAGACGGAGAGGGAGAAGCAGACTCCCCACTAAGCAGGGAGCCCGATGCAGGGTTTCTCCCAGGACCCTGGGATCATGACCTGAGTTGAAAGTAGATGCTTAACCGACTGAGCCACCCAGGTGCCCTGAGCTAATTTTTTAATATGGTGTGAGGTAAGATTCAAACTTCGTTCTTTTGCATGTGGATATTCGGTTTTCCCACCACAATTTGTTGAAGACTCTCTTTTCCCATTGAATGGAATTCACATCCTTTAAAAATCAATATGGGTTAAAAATCAAAAATGGGTTTAGTCCTGGATTCTCAATTCTATTCCACTGATTTATATGTCTACCCTTTATGCCAGTTCCACACTATTTTCTCTTTTCTTTCTTTCTTCTTTCTTTCTTTCTTCTTTCTTTCTTTCTTCTTTCTTTCTTTCTTTTCTTTCTTTCTTTCTTTCTTTCTTTCTTTCTTTCTTTCTTTCTTCTTTCTTTCTTTCTTTCTTTCTTTCTTTCTTTCTTTCTTTCCTTCCTTCCTTCCTTCTTCTTTCTTTCTTTCTTTCTTTCCTTTTTTTTTTTAAGTAAACTCTATGCCCAACCTGGGGCTTGAGCTCATGACCCTGAGATCAAGTGTTACATGTTCAAAAAAAATAAAATAAAAGAGTCACACATTCTACCAACTGAGCCAGCCCCACACCCCAGTTCCATACTGTTTTGATTATTGTAGCTTTGTAGTAAGTTTTGAAATCAGGAAGGGTGAGTCCTCCAATTTAGTTCTTTTCAAGATTGCTTTGGCTGCTTGCAGTCCCTAGCAATTGCATATGAATTTTAGGATCACCTTGTCCATTTCTGCAAAAAAGCCTTTGGGATTTTGATAGGGATGACATTGAATTTACAGATTGCTTTGCATACGATTTCTTTAACAATATTAAGTCTTCAGATCCATGAACCTGAAATGTTTTCCTATTTATTTAGATCTTTATTTTCTTTCAGCAATGTTTACAGTGTATGCTTTGCATCTCCTTGGTTATGATTTATTCCGAATTTTTTTTAAATTAACAGACTATTTCGTGGGGCAGTTTTAGGGTTACAGAAAAATTGAGCAGGAAGTACAGAGAGCTCCAATATACCCTCTTATTCTTTTTCTTCGATGCTATTATAAATGGAATTGTTTTCTTAATTTCCTTTGGGGTTGTTAATTGCTAGTGTACAGAAATAAAACTGATTTTTTGCATATCGATCTTGTACCCTGCAACTTTGCTGAATTTATTAGCTCCAATTCCTATTAATATTTGACCTTTGCTCTAGTCCACACACCTTCTCTCATCCACATTTAATTGTTGAAGATGCCCTGTAGCTGGGACTTGCTAGGGTCTTGCTACCCCTTATGGCTGAGCTTTGGTCCAGCTTAGTGCTTTCTCTTTAGGATTCAGAACTCCAGTTCACTCCCCTAATTGAACCCGGGACTTTTCATGGACAAATTCCATTGAGTTCCCTCTACAAAGCCTCCTGTCTCTCGCTTCCAACTCCCCAGTCTTCCCCCCACCCCATTTGCCCCCATTTAACTATTATCAAGAGCTGGGCCGGACTCCCACACTGACCCCCAGTTCTGGCTGGCTGGAGGCAGAGATAACTTGCAGTAAATTAAACCCCAGGACCCTTTGTCCCTGACCTCCCACCTGGAGCAGAGAACCACCAGGGGCTGCCAACGCCTCTGCTCCGCCCCCACTCCCGGAGACCCTGGTCTCCCCGCCCCCGCACCAATGAGCCCCATCGCAGACCTCCCAGGGCTCTGCACAAGCTGCCCTGGCAAGGTCGGACCCTTTGCTTGCAACACGCCTGCCAGGAAAACAGTCAAATTCAGCATGCAAACCAGGATTATTTTGGGAGTTAGGGGCCTCCTGCTTGGAATCTTGTTTCCATGCTCACAAAAGGCAGCCCCTGAAGGTGGAACTTTCCTCTCCAGACCCAGAGAAGCTGTGGGCAGAGACAGAGGGGTGGCAATGCGGCCTGCAGATTGAGTGGGTGGGAGGGAGGGGGAAGGAGGAACTGTAGGCCCAGGCCCCGCCTGGTTGCCTAGGTGATGGAGAGAGCCGGTGGAGGAGGGGGGACGAGGGAGAAGTGGCTGGGTGGGCTGAGTTATCTGAGCATCACGATCCTAACACCATCTAGTAGTATCCATCTTTGCTTCTTCTGCTCCTAATAGCTCAGTCCCTGCTAGGGGGAAGGCAGGCTGGCGGAGCCCAGGGGAGTCTTCCCTCCCCACTCTTTTACCCTGGTACTCAGTGTACTGCCACTCTTTTTCTTGGAGAAATAAAATGTGAGCCCTGGAAAAGGGATTGCAAAGTCTCCTGGCCCACTGGTTTTCAAATAGGTTTGTAGCAACACATCCTTGTTTCAAAAGAAATCTTACCCCAAACCCCAATATGTAAAACAGACATATAGAGGGCCACTCACCTTACCCTCCCCAGGACTCTAGGGTTGCAACATCCAGAATGTGAAAATCTCTGGTCTGGACCCAAACCCACGTTGTACACTTGGGAGAACGGAGATCCCCCACAGCACTGACTTGCTCAAGGACACTCAACAGATAGGTTCGTGGCAGAACCAGGATGGGAACTGGCTTTCCCAGGACCATTGCAGAACCAGCAGAAAGAAGCAGAACTCTCGAGGCAGCAGGGAAGGCAGCGGCGGGGTGGGGGTGGGGGGGGTCACAGGTTGCCTTAAGAACCTGGAATCTGCTGGGACAACACAATGCCCTCATTTCACAGAGAGGGAAACTGAGGCCCAGAGAAGGGGCAGTAGCTTATGAGTGGAGCGATTCTAAAAGGGAGTAATATTCCCTTAGAAAGAAGATGAATTTGAACATTTGGCTTTTTGGCTAGCTCGTGCAGTCTTTAATGAACCCTGGAGGTGCCAGATGGTGCAGAGGGAGGGGCGTTGGCCTGGGAGTTTCCGCCCCCTCTGCTATAGACAAGCCCCATGACCTTGGGAGATTTATTTTAAAGAGCCAAAAGGATCATCCCCTGGTTTGTGAGAGGTCCAGAAGAGTAATAGGATTAAATGGTGCTTCAGAGTGTTTTATATTGTCTCTAAATGTCAGGGGAAAGGGGAGGAAGCACACTGTTCTTTAAAGATTGAATTTGACAGTGGGTTTTTTAAAAGGACCTTTATATCTCTTTTCCATGTTTCATGGCTAATTATAAAGTTAACACATGGCCATTCCAGAAAATGTGTAAAGTACAGAAAACAGAGAACAGAAAAGCTGAAAATAAAATCACCCATGAGCACATCCCTCAGAGCAAACCACTGTTCAACAACGTGGTACATTTCCTTTCAGTCTTTCTTCCATACTTTTTTCCTTGTACAGAGTATATTATATTGCAATTGAAAAATAATTTTGCTTCGTGATTACTAAAACATTACCTTTTACCTGGTGTGTCATGTCCAGCCATTAAGAAAAAAATTACAAAGCACACCAAACTTTAAAGAGACAGAGCAAGCTTCAGAACCGGACGTGGCAGAGATGTTGGCATTATCAGACTGGGAATTTAAAACACCTATGATTAATATGCCAAGGGCTCTAATAGGTAAAGTAAAGCAAGCAGCATGTGAGAACACATGGGCAATGTAAGTAGAGAAATGGAAATCCTAAGAAAGAACCAAACAGAAATGCTGGAGGTAAAATAAACAAACAAAACCACTGTAACAGAAATAAAGAATGCCTTTAATGGATCATTAGTAGACTGGACATGGCTGAAGAAAGAATCTCTGAGGCAGAGGATATAGCAATAGAATCCTTGAAACCTGAAAAGCAAAGAACACAAGGAAAAAAAACCCATAACAGAATATCTAAGGACTGTGGGACAACTACATAAAGTATAGCATACTTGTCATGGGAATACCAGAAGGAGAAGAAAGAAACAGAAGAAATATTTGAAATAATAATGACTGAGAATTTCCCTAAATTAATAGCAGGCACCAGACCACAGACTCTGGAAGCTCAAAGAACACCAAGCAAAAAAGCTATATCTCAGCATATCACTTTCAAATTACAATAAATAAATAAACAAATAATCAAAGATAAAGAAAGAATCCTGAGAGAAGTCAGGACAAAACACCTTACCAGAAGAGGAACAAAGATAAAAATTACATATAACTTCTCAGAAACCATGAAGTCAAGAAGAGAGTGGAATGAAATATTTAAAGTGTTGACGGGAAGAAAAAAAAAAAACCAGCTACCTAGAATTCTGTACCCTGCAAAATAATCCTTCAAAACTGAAGGTGAAATAACGACTTTCTCAAGTAAACAAAAATTGGGGGAATTTGTTGCCAGTAGAACTGCCTTGCAAAATATTTTTTTTCTAAGTTTATTGATTTATTTATTTTTAAGTAATCTCTACTCCCAATGTAGGGCTCGAACTCACAAGCCTGAGATCAAGAATCCCATGCTCCACAGACTGAGCCAGCCAGGCGCCCCTGCCTTGCAAAAATTTTTTTAGAACGTTCTCTAGAGAGAAGGAAAATCATGGAGTTCAAAAACTCAGATCTACTTAGAGGAAAGAGAAAAGGGAAGGTAAAATAAAACTTATCTTCCTTATTCTTAATTGATGAAACAGATAATAGTTTGCTCAAAATAATAACAGCAACAATGTAATTATGAATGCTTATGTACATATCACATGTGCATATATTCTTATGTATACTTACATATAAGTGAAATGAAAGACAGAAAGGTTACAAAGGACAGGATGAAGGAATTAGGATTATTTTCTTATTATAAGGCACTCACACCACCTATGAAGTAGCATAGAGTTATTTGAAAGTGAATTTAGATTAGCTGTGAAGTTATATTGCAAACTCTAGGGCAAACCACTAAAAAAAAAAGAAGCATAACTGCTATGTTAAGAAAGGAGAGAAAGTGGACTCACATGAAGTGCTCAATTAAAACCACAAAAGGCAGAAAAAGTGGAAGACAAAAACAGATACAAAGAACAAAGACAACAAATAGAAAACAGTAACAAATGTAGATATTAATCCACCTATGTCAATAATCACTTTGAATGCCAATAGTCTAAATGCACCAACTAAAAGACAGGTATTGTCAGAGTAGATCAAAAAACACGATCCAACTGCATGTTGTCTATAAGGAACCCACTTTAAAATATAAAGACACATACAGATTAAAAGTAAATGGATAGAGGAAAAATACACCTTGCAAACACGAATCAAAAAGAAAGCAGGAGTATCTATATTAATTTCAGACAGAGCTGACTTCAAAGTAGGAACGTTATCAGAGATAAAGACGGGTATTACATAATGATAAAATGGTCAATTTTCCAAGAAGACAACAATTCTTGCGATGTATGTGCCGAACAATAGAGCATCAAGCCATACGAGGCAAAAACAGAACTGCCAGGAGAAATAGATGAATCCACTACCATAGTTAGAGATTTCAACAGTCCTCTGTCAGAAAAGGACAGATTCAGCAGGCAGAAAATCAGTAAGGACATACTTGGACTCAACACCACCATCAGTTGGGTATATTGACATCTGTAGACTACTTCATCCGACAATAGTAGGATAAACGTTTTTCTCAAGTTCACACAGAACATTCACCAAGAAAATAAGATGACTAGCCTCCTTTCTTTCTCTTTTCTCTGAAAACGTTTATATAAGATGAAAATTCCCTGTGTTATACAGAAAAGTTCACTTATGGTGAAACTTTCCCATAGAACCACATGGACCAGTTATCTTCTTAGTAGATAGATCTTTGACTATTGTTTTCTTTTTTTAAAAAAGATTTTATTTATTTATTTATTTATTTATTTTAATTTATTTATTTGACACAGAGAGACACAGCGAGAGAGGGAACCACAAGCAGGGGGAGTGGGAGAGGGAGAAGCAGGCCTCCCGCTGAGCGAGGAGCCCGATGTGGGGCTCGATCCCAGGAACCCGGGATCATGACCTGAGCCGAAGGCAGACGCTTAACGACTGAGCCACCCAGGTGCCCCTATTTATTTATTTGAGGGAGAGAGAGCGTGAGAGAGCAAGTCCAAGGTGGGGGGATAGGGGCAGAGGCAGAAGGAGAAGCAGACTTCCTGCTGAGCAGGGAGCCAGAACTTGGGCTTAACCCCAGGACTCTGGGATCACGACCTGAGCTGAAGACAGAGCCTCTCAGGTGCCCAACTGAGCCACCCAGGTGCCCCTATTGTTTTAATTTCTTTAATGGCTGATAATTTATGTTTTCCTGCTTCCATTTCATCTGGGTTTCATATTTATTTGAATAATGTTGTTTCGTAGCCTTTTCTAAATTTAAAATCTCTTCTGAGTTTGTAGTTTGACCATTTGGTCAGTCTGCAGAGTGTTAATTTGCCTTCCTCCCTATGTTTCACTTGATTAACTTTGAAAAAGTTTGCCTATTTCTTTAAGTCTTTTCAAGGAATCATTTTTTATTTATTAATCAACATTTTCCCTGCCTATTTTATTGCTTTTTACTTCAGTCTTTACTATTTTCATTTATTCTATTTTCTTTATATTTTGCAGGGGGTTTTTGTTTGTTTGTTTGTTTTAAAGTTCATTTATTTATTCAAGTAATCTCTACGCCCGATGTGGGGCTTGAACTCATGACCCTGAAATCAAGAGTCATGTACTCTTCCCACTGAGCCAGCCAGGTGCCCCTCAATTCATTTTTTATTGGAAGCTGGACAGGGTTGAATAGTGCCGCCCCAAATTGATGTCCAACCTATAAATGTGACCATATTTAGAAATAGTATTTTAGCGGTTGTAATCCAGTTAAGATGAGATCATACTGGAGTAGAATGGGCCTTAAATCTAATACGACTGGTGTTGTAGAAGAAAAAAGAAATTTGGACCCAGAGGCAGACACATAGGAAGGAGGCCACGTGATGATGGAAGCATAGAGTGGAATGATGTGTCTACAAGCCAAGGAGTGTGAAAGCTTGCCTGCAATCACTAAAGGTTAGGCAAGGAAGGATTCTCCCTGAGGGCCTTCAGCAAGAGCATGGCCCTGCCACCACCTTTGTTTCCATCTTCTCTCCTCTAGAACTATAAGGCGAGAAATCATTGTTTTAAGCCACTCAGTTTGAGGTAATTCGTTACAGCTGTCCTAATACAAAAGCTAGATTCATTCATCATTAGCATTTCTTGTTTCATAATAACTACATGTAAGTCTACGT
This sequence comes from Halichoerus grypus, assembly GCF_964656455.1. NCBI lineage: Eukaryota > Metazoa > Chordata > Mammalia > Carnivora > Phocidae > Halichoerus > Halichoerus grypus. The sequence goes on along the minus strand of NC_135719.1, from coordinate 46,647,376 downwards.
ATTCCCCTGAAAACCACTTAGTTTTTTCTCTTTTAAAGATTTTACTTATTTATTTGAGAGAGAAAGAGAGAGAGAGCATTAGCGGGGGCTGGGGGAGAGCAGCAGAGTGAGAGAAAAGCAGACTCCCCGCTGAGCAGGGAGCCTGATGCGGGGCTCGATCCCAGAACCCTGGGATCATGATCTGAGCTGAAGGCAGATGCTTAACTGACTGAGCCACCCAGTGCCCCAAAAACCACTTTACTTCCCAAAGTAGTACTGCATTAATTCTCACTTTATTATGATTTTTCTTCAACCCATGAATTATTTAGACCTCTGTTTTAAATTTCTAGGCATGTGTAAGTTTCTACCATCTTTATACATGTAATTTTATTTGTGTCATCAAAAAATGTTTTGTATTACATTAATTTTTAAAAATTATGGAGACTTACTGTACAGCCTAGTATTTAGACAATTTTTGTAGATAATCTAATTGTGTTTGAAAATAATGTACAATCTCAGTTGGGTTCAGAGTTCTACATGCATTCATTAAATTCACAGTTGGTTAATTTCTGTGTTAAAGACTAAGTAACTGATAAACAAACTTGTTTCCACCTTCCTCCTAGGCACACCACGAAGCTACATTTCTTGGTCTTTCTAGCCATTAGATATGGCCCTATGACTGAGCTTTGGCCAGTAGAATGTGAGCAGAAGTCATAGGTGTCACTTCTAGAACCAGCTCACATGGCGATTCTCCATTCTCTCTCTTACCAGGACTGTCCACTGGATCTCAACAGCCAATTTTTTTTTTTTTTTTTTTGTAGTAGGTAAATTTGATTTTTTTCTATGAGTGTTTAACTCAGATTTTTTTCCTTATCCTTGATGTTCTGAAATTTCACTATGATGAATCCAGATGTGGGTTAAAAAAAATGATCTTATTGGTAGCTGGTGGATCCTTTCAATATGAAGATTTACTTTTTTTTTTTTAATTCTGGGAAATCTCTGGTTATTATTTCTTTAAATACTATATCCTATTATCTCTGCCAGATATTTCTGGAACTCTTATTAGATAATATTGGCACTTCTGAGTCTATCCCCCATATCTCTAAGTTTTCTTTTTACTAACCATCTCTATTACTTTGTGTGTGTGTGTGTGTGTGTGTGTGTTTTAAGTAGGCTCTATGCCCATCGTGGGGCTTGAACTCACAACCCTGAGAGCAAGAGCTGCATGCTCTACTGACTGAGCCAGCCGGGTGCCCCTTCTCTATTAAATGTGCTGCATTCTACAAAAGAACTCTTAGGGCTCATCTTCCAGTTCCCTGATTCACTCTTTGACCGTGTTCATTATGCTAGTAGCCCATCTGTTTTTCAGTTTCAATAATTCTTTTATTCAAGATCTCTAATTGTTTCTTTTTTACAACCAGCCATTCCTGTTTCATGAATGAAATACTCTCCCTTATCTCTTTGAGCATTAGAATTACATTTGTGGTTTCTTTCTTTCTTTTTTTAGAGAGTGAGAAAGAGAGAGGCAGAGGGAGAGGAGAGAAAGAATCTTAAACTCGGGGGTAATCCAGTTAAGATGAGATCATACTGGAGTAGGATGGGCCCTAAATGTAATATGACTGGGGCTTGAACTCACAACCCTGAGATCATGACCTGAGCTGAAATCAAGAGTTGGATGCCTAACCGACTGAGGCATCCAGGCGCCCCATATTTACATTTTCTCTTACGATTTTATTTTTAAATAATCTCTACACCCAATGTGGGGCTTGAACTCACGACCCCGAGATCAAGAGTCACATGCTCTGCAGACTAAGCCAGCAAGGCGTCCCAAATTATATTTATTTTTAAGTCTAATTCTGGTTACCCTATTAACTCTCTTCCCTCAGATGTATATTTATCTGTTTCTTACATCTAGGATCTCTCTCTTTTTTAAAAAAAGATTTTATTTATTTATTTGATGGAGAGAGAGAGAGAGAGTAGGTGGAGGAGAAGGGAGAAGCAGACTCCCTGCTGAGCAGGGAGCCCAGTGAGGAGCTCAATCCCAAGACTCTGGGATCATGACCTGAGCCGAAGGCAGACGCCTCACCCACTGAGCCACCCAGGTGCCTGGGGAATCTCTTTTTTAGAATATTGCACACCTCAAGCATTTAGCAATTCTTCATTTTTGCAGTTGCAATGTCTTATAAGGCTGATGGCTGCCTCTGGTTGAGCGGTTTGCTATTACGGAGTGGCAAAACAGCTGTTGGAACTTGCACTCCAGACCATGATGATGGGCAGGACCTGCTGCTGGGTGGGAGCCTCGGCAGCTGGTCTTCTAGGCTTGGATGTTTCTCATTCCTTCCAGACTTTGACAGCCACTCAGTACATGGTCTTTTCTCCTTAACCCCAAAACCTACCCCCAAAGTTCATACACCCAGGATACATGGAGAAAAATAAGTGGGTAGGCCTGGCTTCTCCTGCTACAGTTTCCCAAATCATCCCCCCTCTCAACTTCCCATGGGTACTCTCTTGTTTACAGCTCTCTCTCATCACCTCTAGACATGGAACATCTTGGTGTTTCTCCCATTCTTCTAGGAGGTTCACTTCCACTGTAGCTATTGATGCCTTCCCCTCGAGTCCAATTCTGTCTGCTTTCAGTCCTGCAGAGATTGCTCACACTTTTGGATCATAAAGAGAGCCCCTACTCATTTTTAAACATGTATCTTTTCCTACTATTTTTTCTAAGGCTGGGCGTGGACTCAATCTGCCATATATATATGTATATATATATATATATATATATATATATATATATATATATACATATACATATACATATATATACACACACACATACATATGCAATATCAAGTACAAAAACAGAATTATATATATTATATTTAACAATTTATTATTATATAGTTATATAATATTTATTTATAGATTTTTTATATATTATATAAAATATATATATAAGTCTGTTTTTGCACTTGATATTGTATTAAAAATATATTTTCAGATATGTGAGTATAAGTATGTGTGTGTGTGTATTTCCTAGCTGTGACTACTGACAGGGCCTAAGGGCAATCACACTTTAGTAGCAGAGAGTACAATTATGGCCCAAATTTTGGTTTCTAAATACTATTATCCACTAAACTTAATCAAAACTGCTTTGGAGAAATGACTGATTGCAGGACTGAAGCATGGACAGTACAAGATAAGACTGGAACATACTATTGCATAAAATAGTATGGAAGCGCCCAAAAAAAAAAAAAAAAAGAACCCGATGGTGTTCTATCAAAAGGACATAGGAGTGAGTTGAAGGGGCTCCCACTGGGCAAATCTGGAACAATTTGAGCATGAAAATAAATAATGATAAAACAAATAATAACTCATAGAAGAAAAATAAAATAAGAATCGAGGCTGATATGAAAAATGAATAAATAAGCAAGTGGGAGAGAAAGGAAGGAAGGATTGATGGAATCCGAAAGCCACCATTTGGCAACCACCTCGGTAATAATTGTCAAACAAGAGTCATCAACAGAGGCTAAAACCGGTGGGTAAAAATTTAACAAGAAACAAGTTACTTAACATTGTCTCAAAGCATCTCCCTACAAGGTGCTGATTAATTTGAAAGGGAAAAGTAGTAAGCTTGACAGTCACCACCTCAATCAAGTGATCAAAGTTAACATCACCGGTAATGTGACAAGAAGCCACGTGCCTCCTGATTTGATAAGGACACACCGTTACCTCTGTCCTGTTTCCGACAAAATGCATAGCTGGAATCTAATCATGAGGAAACATCAGACAAACCTATGTCGAGGGACATTCTACGAAATACCTGACCTGTGCTGTTCGAAGGTACCAGAATCATAAAAGATAAGAAAAGAGTGAAGCACTGTTCCAGACTGAGGTAGGCTAAAGAGACATAACAACCAAATGCCACGTGTGATCCCGGACAATGTCCTGGAGCAGAAGAAACATTCTTCCTTTTGCTCTAGGGGATATTACTGGGATGGTGGTGGAATGTTTATGTCTGTGGATTAAGTAATGGCATCATCTCATTGTTAATTTCCTGATTTGGATTATTGCTATGTAAAAAAAGTCGTTGTTTTTAGGGAAAAAAAAACACTCACAGAAGTATTTACAGATCAACAAACCAACACAAACACACACGCACGTACACGAATTTTTATGCCATTAAAAACTCTTTCACGAGGGGCGCTTGGGTGGCTCAGTCGTTGGGCGTCTGCCTTCGGCTCAGGTCATGATCCCGGGGTCCTGGGATAGAGCCCCGCATCGGGCTCCCTGCTCTGCGGGAAGCTTGCTTCTCCCTCTCCCACTCCCCCTGCTTGTGTTCCCTCTCTAGCTGTGTCTCTCTCTGTCAAATAAATAAATAAAATCTTAAAAAAAAAAAAACCTCTTTCACGAAGACATCCATTGGAAGGCCTGCATGATACTCCGCTGGGGGGAGGGGGGGGGCGTTGTAATTTACTTAATCAAGGCCTTCAAATTGGACATTTCTATTATTTCTAATTTCCCCCAATGATAAATAATACTGAAGTGAACACCCTTATATTTAATTCCCTGCCACATTTCAGATTTCTTCCTTTGGATAAGTCCATGGAAGTGTTCATCACTGTGTGGGGTGGGGGTGGGGGTGAACATTTTAAGATTCTCAAAACATGCTTGATTCCTATGAATTGGAATCACTCAATCATGTTCATGCATATTCTCATTCACTTAAAAGTTTTGCTAATTTGAGGGGGAAGAGGGATATTTCATATTGTTTTAATTGTCATTAAGCATTAGAGAGGATGTTTCTACCTCCCTATGAATATGATTTTTGTGTTTGTTTCTGGTTCCTGGGGGGATTTGTGACAGTCACACATTCCTCTTGGGGGCGAGAATAGCAAAGCTGTTTGTAACTTCTAAGAAGTAATAAATAGTGATTACCATACTAGAGCACGCAGTCAAATCACTTGTGACACAAGCACATTACCACACAAGACTGAGTCGACAGTTTATTTAGACTCCTAGAACGAGGAAACACAATATCCCCAGGGAAGGGTAAAGAGTGAGTGACAGGGGGAGGCAATTTACTTGCCTGTTTGTTTGCTTACTCCCCACTTTCCCTCCTCACATCTCCCTCTCTCCTCCCTTCTAAATATATGTATGTGTATATAATATAGTGGGTGTGTGTATATACACATATAATGTACACATTTAATATAATGTTGTATATTCTCATTATTACCGTGATACAATCCATGATGATATAATGCATGCATGACTTTGCCAGGCACCAAGAGGATGCAGAGAAATGAGGCCAGCTGTCTTTCCCCTGGGGGCTATACTCTCAGGAAGTCAACAAGATGTGTGCCTCATGATTGCAAAGCAAGTGAGCTAAACTTAAGCCCCAGCACCCTTTATAAGCATCCTCGTGCAACCTGAGCTCCACCTTTTCCTTGAAGACCTCCGTGCCCTTCTTCCTCAGTACTTTGCTATGCCTGGAGTTCCTTTCACTTATCGCCCCTCATCTAACCTAATCATCCCTCAAGGCCCACTCAGATGTCCCCTCTTCCAAGAAGCCTTCTCTGACTCCGCACTCTCAGGTGCCGTGACGCCTGAGCTTTCCCTGCCTTCTCTACCTCTCCCGTGGCACTTGGCACTTAGAAGTGTCACTTCAGCTCTTATATGTCCTCAATTAGGCTGTGAGCTCCTGAAGGGCAGGGCCAGGTCTGACACATCTCTGTATCCCCATGTCACCTATCCCAGCTCCTGGCATAGAGAAGGTGCTCTGTGAACACCGGGAGAAGTGAATGAATGAACACGTCCCTACAATATCCTTCAATGTCATGGTTTCCCACATCCCCTACAATGGGCACAGTGTGTGTACAAGAGTGGACTCAGTGTTAAATGATCACTTCTGAGAGATTGCACACAGGTCGGTGTGTGGGAAAGTTCCCAAAGGGAAAGCAGACACTGGGCATGAGGGTGTGGACTGGGAACCTGGAAGTCTGGGTTTCGAACCCAGGCCTGCCACTACCCAGCTGGGTGGCCTTAGAAGTTCATTTCTTCCTCTCTGGGCCTTGATACACCCATCTGGAGGATGGGAGTTGGGAGTGCTCTCCAAGGATCTTTCCTTCTTACACATTTATCCTTCTGGCACGAAGTGTGTCCACTGCCCTGGAAGTGCCTGAAAGCCCTTGGTATTCAGAGACTAAACCAGAAAAGTGAAAGTAGCTGGGAGCTACTGGGGGACTATGAGCTCTCTATTTGCTTAAAAGCTGTATAGTTTCTTTTTTTTTTTTAAGATTTTATTTATTTATTTGACAGAGAGAGACACAGCGAGAGAGGGAACACAAGCAGGGGGAGTGGGAGAGGGAGAAGCAGGCTTCCCGCGGAGCAGGGAGCCCAATGTGGGGCTCGATCCCAGGAGCCCCTGTATAGTTTCAATAAAGATATTTCCCATACGATACCTTTTCTCTCTTAAGTTTCCTAAATTAGGAAATTATATTTTATATATGAAATATATAAATTATATATAAATTTTAATATAGATTATGAAATTATATAGAGATAAATATATATGAAATCATTTATATGAAAAAATATATATATATATATAATTTACACACCAAACTGATAATAATAGTTTACCCTGGGGAGGCAGAGATGGTGAAGAAGGTACTGTGTCAGGAACTCCAAGAGGACTTTAGCCTTACCAGCAATGTTTAATTTATTTATTTTATTTTTTAATGATTTTATTTATTACTTGAGAGAGAGAGAGCAAGCAAGCATGAGCAGGGGGAGAAGCAGAGGGAGAGCGAGAAGCAGACTCCCTGCTGAGCAGGGAGCCCAATGCAGGGCTCAATCCCAGGACCTGGAGATCATGACCTGAGCCAAAGGTAGATGCCCAACCATCTGAGCCATCCAGGCGCCCCAGCAATGTTCAATTTAGAGAACAAAATACATGCAGTCAGATGCCAAACTGTGTGGTTTAAATTCTGAGTGTTGACAAGGAGAAGAGGGGTGAGATTCTTGTGGTTCAGGGTACCAGAAGGGGCTTTCGGGACTCGAAGCAGACCTGGGCGTGGGACAAAGTCCTCCCTTCGGTGGGTTCCACACCTACTTTCTATGCAACAGTGCTGCTTGTCAAATAAGTTGAAGAAAGGCTAAGAAGGTAAGTCTCTGATACTTTGCTGGGTAGAATGAATCTTCATGGGATCATGGAATCTTAGTCTTTTTAAACGAGTAAGAAGGAGAAGAAAAATTGTTCTGCTGAACTAAAGGGGGAAGGGAGGCCCAGAGAAATCAGCTTCCGTTCATTTCAACCAATGTCCTTTATGTAAAATTTAATTTGTTAGAAGCTCAGTGTATTTTTAAATGTTTAAAGTACCTTAATGCATGATTAGAATTTTAATAATTAATAACTTTAATATCCATGATTGAGAGTTAAAATTTGATAAGCTATTTAATTTCTAAACCTGATACCTCCATATTCTCATAAAGTGAAATGGGATGGGGTTACTTGCAGGACAGGCACACCCTCCATGGTTTGTCATTGAGAAAGTCACTGATGGTCATTGCTGTCTCCTTCTTAATGTGCTACTGCTGTCCGGCTGACACATTTCGTGAGACACTTTCTACTTGTCCAGGGTTTCTAAACCTGTCAATGTCAATTGCTTTCGCTTTTACACTAACACATGTTGTCGCATGAAAACATAAAGCCCTTCTTGCGAATATAAGGGAAATGATTATGGGTGCCTGCCAAGACTCTGAGAATAAGGATAACCTCTGTAATGATCAGGGTCCTAGCAAGAAGTAGAATTCACCCCAGGTGGTTCAAATGAAAACACTGGACAGAAAGAGATACTTAGATATCAGCAGAGTTTAGGGAACAACAAAGGGATGTTGAGGCACTCAGAGGCTAGCATCTGAGGGAGGGAGGGAGGGAAGCTGGTACCATCTTTACTCCTGAAGGGACAAGAGAAATAAATAGTGTTCTTGGAGCCCCAGGATGGGCTCACCCTGCAAGAAGGGGCTGCCCATCAGGAGCTATAACCATGGAGGGAAGCAGCCACTGCCCAGGACAGGCCATCACCGCAGGGAGAGAGAGGCAAAGAGAGAGATCTGCCCCATATCTCTTCCTGTCCCCAATCTCCCGCCAACTAGAAGTGAACTGGCGAAAGAGGGTGGGAGGTACAACCACAAAGGAAGACCTCGGGGCGTGAGCAGGACCTAGAATAGATCTGGGTAGGGTGTGTGTCTGAGCAGGGGGTGGTAAGCCAACACACTGTCTGAGGGCCAAACTAGAAAAACCTACACATGATGGATGGTGGATGATGGATGCCATCGGCCACTCTAAAGCCATGCTTGGTAGGTGAAGGAAAGGGCTGAGTGCCCCAGGGACTCCAGCCACAGTGCTTGATGACATTCCCGGGAAGCAGAACTGGAATGCGATTTCAGTTAAGGAACTTACTTGAAAATTGATTGCATTGTACTCAATCTCGGAGTTGTAAGAACTCTCAGTAGGAGTATGGACAGCCAGGGTGAGAGGACTCAGGGAGCAGAATTTGGCCATGTGTCTCAACACGGGTCAGGAGAGAAAGTAGGCTCACCATAAGTCCCCCTGTGAACCTACCCTCAAGGGGGGAGTGGATACATCAGACTCTCATGGCTCAGTGACATCTGCCATGAAGACCACCTGCTCCCTCCCAGGGCTCTGAATCCAGACTCCCCAAATAGGCCGGTGTGTAGCATCTGACTTCCCATAGAACTCACCTGTACAGAGAGAATGTGCTGATCAGCCCATGAAAGGTCCCGATTCTCTTGACAATCTTCATGTCCATCTCCGGGGCCCAGTCACACCCAGATTCCATAATCAAGCGTCTGAAGCTCTGGTGTGGAGGACCAGGTTCTGGAGTGAAGGACCTGCACCAGGGTGTTTCCTCTCTGGACAACCAGCCAGCCTCACCAGAACACATCTTTGCTTCATCTCTCCAGCTGTGGTGGGCTGCTGACAATCCAAACTCCGCCTGCCTTTCCAACCCTTGTTTTTATTAGAGTTTGGAAGACAAGGCTGACAGGTGGCTGTAAGATCAACCATCCCAGCCATCTTTCCTTTTTTTTTTTTTCAGAGAAGAAGGCAATCCCAGAAAGAGGGAATGACTTGCCCACAGTCTTAGCACATGTTGGTGGTTCCTTTTTTTTATAAAGGAAGGATCACAATGAATGGATGGAGGGATAGATGGGTACCTGGATGGATGCATGGATGCATGCATGGGTGCATGGGTGTATGAATGGAGGGATGCATGGATGGTGCGTGCACGGATGCACGGATGGATATTATGGGAAGAAAGACTACTCTTTAATACATATTTTGTTGTGTTGTGGCAGAGGCTCTGGGTACTCCGTGCCACCACTGCAGCCCCAGTGAATATTTCCATGCACATTTACAATGCTCCACCTCAGGCAGCCTCATCCCTTTTTCTGCCTAAGATCTTTCTCCAAAGCTGCAGAAACTCACTCAACCTAATTGTAGGGCAGCCGCAAAGTGCATAGGCATCAATATCATGAGGGTTAACCCTTTGCCACAGAGGATGACAATCAGGGCTTAAATGCCCCAGCCTCCCATTCTTCGAAGGAGCATTTCTGAGATGCATCCTGTGTGATTCTTCAGACATTCTCCAGTGGGATTGAAGCCCACCTGCCCACAGCAGTAACCGACTTACACCCTTTACTGGCTTTCTCCTGTTCCCTGTCTTACTCTTCTTATTCCCTCACTCCTGCTTCCTGGGATCATCTCCCCGCCAAACTGCCGGCACTTGGGTCCTTATCTCAGGCTCTACTTTTAGGAGAACACAAATTAAGACACTGGCTAAACTGGTTTACTTCTCTTCCCCTGGAAGGAAGATGTTGCTATTTATTCATGCATGTATGCATTCCTTCTCCGCAGATGAGAAATTTAAGGCTCAGAGTGGTTAAGGAACCTTCCTAAATTCACAAGACATAAATGACTTTGCTATGCGGGGTGAATACCAACTCACAGGGCAATTCTCAAACATGGACATGCACAATCTCGTAGATGCAAGAACTCTTAGAATCATCTAGTGCAGCGGTGCCTGGGTGGCTCAGAGAGTTAAGCACCTGCCTTAGGCTCGGTCATGACCCCAGGACCCTGGGATGGAGCCCCACATCAGGCTTCCTGCTCAGCAGGGAGTCTTCTTCTCCCTCTAGTCCTCTCCTCTGCTCATGCTCTCTTTCTCTCTCAAATAAATCAATAAAATCTTTTTAAAAAATCATCTAATGCAGTGTTCTCAACCTGTTGTTACCTTCCCAAAAGTCTGACAAGACTGTTTTTATGCTAATCACTGCCCCATAAAATTTTAATACGACAGATATACTGTATATCCATTTATGCACTATGTGTGTGTGTGTGTGTGTGTACGCTTGGCCAGAGAGTCTTTCAGATATTGTTGACATTTTTTTCTTTTCAGCACTTGACATAATTATTGATGGATCAAATAACTTACTGGAATGAAATGGTAAAATATAAACTATTTTTATTTGATTCTCAAAGCCTAAGTCACACACGAAAGGTCTGAAATAAGCATGACCAATACCCACAAGGCAGCTAATGGCAGCCAGTAAGCACACAGGAGCCATCTCTTACGACAGTACTTATTGATGAAGCAAGTGACGGAGAGGAAGTCTCCCAAACACAGCCTTCCGTCCACCGTAGTTGCACAGCACTGATCTTGCATGGGTTTTGTGCATCTTCCATGAACTTCATGTCAATGCTGTTCATTTGATGCCAAAGAAAACCCGATGAGAGAAATCAATTGAACACTAAGGAATAAGATTTTGCTTGATAGGGCTGAGCTTTGGAGAGCCATAAACCCTTGTAAAAGCTAAGATTTTTTTTCACCTCCCCCCAAACCAATCTTCACTCCTCTGGGTGTGATGAGAATGCATGAGTTAGTGTGACACCGTCATTGTACAGAGTAGAAGGATGTAGAGCCAGCGGCAGAACTGGAATGAAAACCAGTTCTTCTGATGCCTAGTCGAGAGTCCATTTTATATCGCCCCAAGAACCTGGCTCACCAGTTGGTATGAATTGGGCCTGGACTCAGCCAGTCTTGGTGCTCTCTGGCCCTTAATTTTTGTTGGACACAAAGTCTTCATCTTGCCATGGAATGTACCGTGATTATTAAACTGTGCGATAGTTGCTCCCCAACCCAGTTTCCGCTGGGGCATATAAAAGCAGAGAGCTAATTATATGATAGTAATTACCTGGAAATTATGTGTTTATTGGTTTTTCCACCAGTGGATACTACTATTTTTGAAGTTTTCATTGTCCCACTCAGTGACAGGAGTCACAGTGTCTCTGCTCCAAATGTTCCCTCCAATGTCATGATTAGCAGACTTTTTTTTTTTTTTAATTTTATTTATTTATTTGAGACAGAACGAGAGAGAGAGAGAGCACATGAGAGGGGGGAGGGTCAGAGGGAGAAGCAGACTCCCTGCCGAGCAGGGAGCCCGATGTGGGACTCGATCCAGGGACTCCAGGATCATGACCTGAGCCGAAGGCAGTCGCTTAACCAACTGAGCCACCCAGGCGCCCATGATTAGCAGACTTTTTAAGTGGAACCACTGCTGGCAGCGTGGAAAGCCTCCGGGTGGGGACTGGAGCTCATGGACTCAGTCTGTGGAGGAACCGGAAGTCTCCAATGCCCACGTTGACACACACCTCACTTCTTGACAGGAACCCTTAATAATAAAGTGCTCAACATCTCTGGTCTAAATGAAGCACAGTCCTATCTTTGCCCTTGGATACTGGGAATAGTATCCAATAGGAAGGGGCTTCATCTGCTACCGGATATATTTATCTACCCTTCAATTATGTGCCTTGGTTAATTGGCCCTTTTCTACCAGTTCTTACAACACAGATCCTGCGCTTCGCCTATAATTACAGTGAGGAAATATTTCTACATGCTTTTAAAAGGGAAGCCTAAACTGGGTCAAAACATTGAAGGTGGAAGGTCAGGAAGCAAGGGTCAATGTTGGCTTTACTCCGATGAGTTGGTTTCCAGAGGGTTTTCTGGGCTTTCCGCCGCTTGAGGGCCCTTGCCTGAAATTCCACCATTAGCACCCTATCCTATTGTTGTTATTAGTTATAGTTGTGATTGGTAGACAACATCTGTGGAGGATTTTACAGTTTACAAAATGCCTTTTACATGAAATGCCTCCCTCACCTTCTCCACAAATGCTGAGAGCAGTTAGGTACTCACTCAGCCATTAAAACGCATGTCCTTACGCCTCTGGAGGGGCCACACGGCAAGCTGCTCCCTGTCCTCTCTCTGCTTCAGTTTGGGGACACACTCAGCTTACAGCCCTATGGCTCTGCATGTGTCTTTTATTCACAGCAGGGTCTCAGCACCTACAACAATGCCTGACACATGGTTGGATGCAGGAAGCATTCATTGAGAGAGTGAATGCATGCGGCTAGCACGGGAAGCTATGAGATCATTATTCATTTTTATGGTCCTTTCCCTGTTCAGTCCTTTCTCACCTCCATGCCTTTGCTGATTAGACCTGCTTGGTCTAATCCCTCCTGCATATTGCAACGCGGCCACCAGCTTTGGCATGATCCCTGCTAACTTAGGGACCCCCCCTTCCTTTTCCCTACTCTTCCAACCTCCTCACCCAAATCACCACGCCACTCAGCCTTGACTGGAAGTTGGAAACCAATTAATCACCTGCCCAACCACTTCATTTAACAGATGAAGAAACAGGTCTACAAGGGTAAACAGCCTTGTAGATAGTCCAGTGAGTCAATGGCAGGGGTGAAACCAGAACCCAGGTCTTCTGACTAGCAGTCCAACATACTTCCCATCACACAAGGATAGGAAATAGGTTTCATCACAATTGTTTTGCTTGAGCTGCGGCGGCTGCCCAGGGAGATGAACTGAGGCTTGTGTGGGAGTAGGCTGGTTCGGTGAGAAAGAGTGCTGTGATTGTTTGGTCATGTCTGCTGGGGTGGTAGCGGGGGGTGGGGGGTGGGGGGGTGGCCAAGGAGCACAGGAATGGTCAGTGGCTCACCTTGCAGCATTTGGGGACTGCGTTGAACCTGACCAGAGCCCTCTACTGCAACTCAGGTTGTTGGCTGCCGCTTCACTTCTCGAAGGCTTAGCGAATTATGAATTGATGAATTGATTCAGGGTAACTCCCTTCTGCTCACACTGAAAGGAACACCACAGTCTGAAGGCAGGTCCCAGGACCAAGTGAGGACCTCTTTTCTGCTCGGCTTAGTGACTGAGATACCGTAGTGCCCCGCCCCCTTTCCCCACCATCCTGCCCCAACCGCAGAGACCGTTCCAGAGCTTTGTGTTTGTGTAATTAGAAGAGAAACCCTTAAGAGACGGGCAGCTCAGTAATGGAATTTTTAAATTCCAGCAGGGCCGAGGAAGCCTATTTAAAAGGAGGAAGGGGATTTAAGGAAAAAGTCAGCATAATGCCAGTAATCATGTGCAGTACCAAGTCCACTGAGAGAGACACGGGTTTGCAAATTAGGGGACAATTAGGACAATGTTTCTCTTCTTCCTTGTGGGTTTGGAAGAGCAGTTGCAAACACAAATGCCCATAGGGACAACACATAACACAAATGAGTGAATCAGCCTGGTGCGTAGGACACCAGGGAACAGTGGAGACTGTGACTAATTGAGAAGGCATACCCTAACCAAAGGAGTTCAAATTCTCAAACGTTTCTGAAAACATGGCACTGGCCAAATAGAAGATGTTTGCGGGTTTCGCTTAGCTTTCGGGCTTGAGACTGGAAACTCTGCTCACTAGAGATGTGTGTGTACCTGATCTAACAGTTAACCACCGGTTAATCAGAAAAATAAGGCAGCATACCTGATGCTCAGAGGGTGGTGGTCGTGGGGGTGGTGGGGTCCTAGAGAAGACCAGGAAGGCTTTCCCCAACCTCTCTGACTGCTCTGTGGAACAGAGCGCTGCGACCTTCTGCGGTCACTCCTGCGGACCATCTAGATAGCGTTCCAGACCGAATAACTGGGACTTAAGGAATTGCACTGGGGGAGGGAATGCAGTAGGGTGAAATCAAGCCCGGAGGGTTGGAGTTGGGATTTCCTAACAAGTGGGAGCAGATTTTCAAGGCAGAGTGGAAAGATTTGCAAGTCAGAGCTGCAAAATAGAAGTAAAAAGGAGGATGCTTTCTCAGAGAAGCAAGAGGCTGGGGCACGGGTTTAGGGTCTGGCCAGGCCCCAGGTAGGGCTGAGCTGGGCAATGCAGCAGCCCCGAGGGCTTGTGGTTCCCACAGACATACCTGGCATGAAGGGTTTAACTTCTTGGCGCTCTCTCTCAATCTATGGCAAAGAAACCATATTTAGTATGCATGCTTAAAATTTTTTCCATTGCTGCCTTGAGATTCCCCCTACTTACCCTGCCCACCTCCCCAGTTTAGCCTCATACTGTGATGTCGTGGAGAATAAAGAGAGGAGGCCTGCCCTTCCAGTTTGGAGAAAGCGTCTTGCTCTCAAGGGGACCATGAGCAAGCTTCTGGGAAGCCCCAGTGAGCTGTGGGGGAGCGATGGGTGATGCTGGAAGGTCTTTGCCACATACACCCCCTCCTTCCTAATACACAGTGAAGGACTGTAACCCCCACCCCAAAGCTGCTGAAGTTTGGACCAGCTCAGTTCAAGCAGCCTGCTTGATCCCTGCCCAAACCTCAGAAGGAGCCGGGGGTAATGAGCGCCTGGGCCCCCTCACAGGAGGGCGGTGTGACTCAGTGTAGTGGAAACTGTAAAATGCTTGGGAAAAATAGAGAGTCCTATAAATGCAAAATAATGTTATGAACCCTTCCTCTCCACACACTTTTTTTTTAAAAGATTTTATTTATTTATTTTTGAGAGAGCACGCATGAGTGGGAGGGAGGGGCAGAGGGAGAAGCAGACTTCCCGCTGAGTGGGTAGCAGGGAGCCCCATGCGGGACTGGATCCCAGGACCCTGGGATCATGACCTGAGCCTGAGCCAAAGACAAACACTTAATGACTGAGTCACCCAGGCGTCCCCTTCCCACACACTTTTCACCTTTGGGAGATGTTATCTTTAAGGCCCAGTCAGAATGATTTGAGTTATAAGATTATGAAACTCACCTGACCCCACAGCGAACTTTCGGAGAAACCCCAGGTCCCTGGAGAGAGCAGCTCTTGTGCTGGCCTTGCCTGTTTTCCCTCGTGGAGAGAAGGTGTGGGCTGGGGGGAAGTGCATGGCCTGGTGCTTCTGGAAAGTCCGGGTTTGAATCCCAGCTTCATGACTGGTGGGACTTAGCCTCCCTGAGCCTCTGTGTCCTCACCTGTAGGAGGGGGAGATGATACGGGGCAGCCGTGAGGCTGGGTGGCATCATCTTTCAGAGTCCCTGAACCTTTGAGCGACATAAAATGGTGTAACAGGTGAATTTATACATGGATGGGAAGGAAGACTTGTTGGATTCTCAGATGATGTTTACACTTTGGATAGAATCCAGCTCTTTCCCCCAGGAAGAGACCAGGGACAAATGAGCTGTGTCCCTACGAGGAGAGCATTCTTTTAATGTGGGGACGTCTTGTTTGCCTGTGGCACAGGGGCCTGTGAGAACCACCCACGAGAGCCATTAGCGACGCTGCGGCCCTGGAGAGCCAGAGAGGTCAAAGTTCAAGGCCCAGAGACCTGGCTGTATCCCAGGATTTGGGGCAGGGAGACTGTTTACCCTCCAGAGGCACCCTTGCTGTGGTCCCTGGGTATTGCTGATGTCTGCACCCCTTTGGCACTTTTTTCCACAAAGCTTTCCCGTGACTGGAACATCTGCAGCCCTCCTCAACCCAGACTTGGCACCAGACAACTTGCATCTGTTTTCGAGTGGCTTATTCTCTGGGACCGAGACAAGAGCGTACACACTGTCACCATTCAAGTTGACCTAGGAGGGCAGTGAATGCTGCTGGGAACCTAAGGGTTCAGAACCAACTCCCCTTAATTGAAGAGAAGGTCTCTTTGCTTATAGGAGACCTTATGACCCCTCCAGCCCACTGCCCAGCCCAAAACACACTTCCTGCCTCTTCACACACGTCTCCCTCACTCCTTATTTCCACCAGCTCAACACCTTTCCATTTATCAATGTCTCTAAGAAAACTTCCCCTTTTCTCCCCCCAAAAGAGTAACATACTCCTTTCATCGCATCCTTAACTTGGAGGGTCCACCCACACATCAACATCCCCAACAAGTACATAAAAAAAATCAAAACAGAAGCAGGCTGAGTGTGCAGGTCCATCCTGGGGGCTCCTGGCGGGCTATCTCTGGCTTCCCAGATCTGGGGCTCTGTGCTCTAGCAGTGAGAGCTGCCTCTGAGTCCTTTGTCTTGTCCACCCTACTTTTTCTCTCTCTCTTTCTTTCTTTCTTTCTTTCTTTCTTTCTTTCTTTCTTTCTTTCTTCTTCCTTTTTAAATCTTATTTATTTATTTGCCAGAGAGAGAGAGAGCGAGCGCGTGCAAAAGCAGGGGGAGCAGCAGACGGAGGGAAAGGGAGAAGCAGACTCCCTGCTGAGCAAGGAGCCTGACATGGGGCTTGAGCTCAGGACCCCAAGATCATGACCTGAGCCAAAGGCAGACGCTTAACCGACTGAGCCACCCAGGTGCCCCACCCTACTACTTTGGCTGGTTCTGGACTTTGGCTTTGTGCATGGCTCCCAGAGTGGGTTCAAACTGTCTCTGTTTTGGTGGCCCAACTATGTGTGACGGGGAATTCCAAACCCCAGCCCCAGATTCTCAGGTCCTCACCCAGCTTTCCAACCCCAAGGAAGGAGTCCTTGGCCCATGCTCCCCATCCTTTTGTTCTATAACTTGTCATTTTGTGTTGTAACCATTTGTCTTCATGACTGAGACCCTCTCTGGACTGGGAGTGACTTGAGGGCAGAAATATGGCACAGTGGGTGTCAAAACATATTTCATAAATGCATGCATGAATAAGTTATGGTCAGTCTCTTGTATATTAATATTTGTGTGATATTAATACAAATGATATTTTAGCACAATGAATTATATAGAAAACCTTTTTATCATCCATGACTTCCATTTCAAGCCGTCTTAAGAGGGAGGAAACAGAATGTTTGCCTCTCTGGCCCCACTGGGGGTCAAAGGAATATTTTAGGCTTTTTGCTTGTATTTCTCTATGGCCACTACTTTCTTTGGGGCTTTTCTACCTTACTAGTTTGATTTTGGATTAAGTGTGTTGCTCGGTTATCTATTTTGAACTTCATCTTAAGTTGTTCATGGTTCATTGCTATTGCTTCACATTTCACCCATTGTGTTTTTCCTCTTAGCACTTCTATAGGTTGTGAGTTAGGATAATAAAGTCAAGATAAAATCAACCCAAGCCATTTGTAGCTCTGGGAAGCTGGAACCTGGGAAGCTGTCAGATGCTGGCTGGGTGCCACCAAGAGGAGGAAATGTTCTTTCTTGTTGCCAGCCTTTTCAGGACTCCTCAACAGCTTCTTGCCAAAATTTTAGGAAAACAATGCTACTCTTTCCTGGAGCTATTCTGTATGTTTCTATAGGTGGGGAGTCTTTCAACAAGTATTTTGGCTATAAATGCCTCTCATGTTTTTTCATTGGATTAAGTCTGTAACTTGAGCTCCATGTTGTGAAATATTGACATAGAGATATTAATCATTGTGCATAGGTGACGTATTGTCATCATCACCAGCCACTCACATTAACTGAAGGTTTATAGTGTATGGAATCCTGCTCAGGATGTGCTCATAAAAGAATAATCGGAGATGAATTCTTCTTCCTCTTCTTCTTCTTTTTCTCCTTCTTCTTCTTCCTTCTCCTTCTCCTAATCCTTCTCCTTCTCCTTCTTCTTCTTTTCTCCTTCTTCTTCTTCTTCTTCTTCTCCTTCTTCTTCCTCTTCTTCTTCTCCTTATTTACCATGAAAATGTTCTTTTGGTGGGGGGGATGAGGAGCAGAGAAAATGGGAAGAGCTTATGAAAAGCTGGTGGATAATCAAACTTTATTCTTTTAAATATTTACTCTGTATCTCTTAGATGCCAATTCAGATAAAGACTCAATTCTGATCATTCAACTTATTTGAATATGTGTGGTGTTTTTCTCATTTGGTGGAGGAGTTTGTGTATCTGGCATGGACCAGCTGAATTTCAAATTCATGTTTAAGTGTTGAGAAGATGCAGCCATAGGCATGTCTTTACTCAGTCAATATATCATCAATCAACAGTGTTTACTGAGCCCTGACTACGTGCCCAGGCCTGTGTTTGGAAGGATCCAGAGAGAAATAAGGCACTGCTTTCTCCCTTCTCTTTATGAATTTACAGTGTAATCAGATAGCCCTCAGTTCAAGTCCTAATTCTGTAACTTAGTAGCAAAGTGGAATTTGAGCAAGTTGCGTAATACCTCTGAGCTTCTGTTTCTGTCAAAATGGGGATGATGATAGCACCGACCTCACAGGGCTGCTGTGGGAATTGAAGGAAATAGTGGGTGTGTTGCAGGTTGCATCTACAAATGTTGCCTTTCTTCCCTTCCCTTGAAGAAAACCTGAAGAAGCTCCAATGGGAAGTGTAGTCCTAGCACCCTGTGTGAAGGCCTGCTTCTCAAGGCCAAGGGCCATGACCTCCATGGTCACATGAAAGCAGGCCCATGGTGGCCAGCTCTAAGCAGAGGCTGCAAACTGGCTGCCTATTGGCCAAAGCCAACCTCAGACTCTTCCAATCTGTCCTATGCGATGGTGAAATACATGGAATTCATTGCCAATGTTTATATATCAGAAGATATCCATAAAACAGAATTTGGGGATTCTCTTGAAAATCAGAGATTCTGGCCTTTGACACTCAGATGGAGCTGACCAGAAGCTGCCTTCTTTGGAAGGGTCAAGTACTCTCCTGATTGCTAGTGACTTCCCACAGGGGGACAAACTATGGTGAAAGGGCAGAAATTAGCTCAGATCCAGTTGGACTTCAAAGCAAAGTGAAAGAACCAAGCCAAGAGTGATGAGCTAGGGCAGCACCAGGCCTAAGAGGATCCCCAGAAGAGTAAAGGCTTCGTTCGTTCATTCATTCATTTAACAAATATTATTGAGTACCTTGATGTGCAAGTGATTGTACCCACTATAAGAGAAAGAACATTTATAGAGAAGCTTTTATGTGTCAGGCTTTAACTTAAGACTACAATGCACTGGACAGCACCCAACAACAAACAATTATCTGGCCCAACCTGTCAATAGCGTCAAGATTGAGAAACCCTGAATTATAAGCATTAATATGGATGAATTTCATAAATACAATGTTAAGTATAGAAAGCAAGTTGCAGAAGGATATATACAGTGAAATACTATTTTTTAAAAGTTCAAAGGCAAGAAAACAAACGAATACATTGTATAGGGATTCACAAACATATAGTAAAATTATACTGAAAGCAAGGAAAATAACATTAAAAAAATATCAGTTTCCCGGGTGGGGAGACTGGGGATGGGCTTGGGAAGGAGTATACAAGAAAATGCAATGCTATTGCAATGTTTGAATTCTTAAAGTGGTGGATGGGTTCATGCTTGTTGGTTTTATGCTTCATAACTTCTATACACATTACATATATTCTACATATCAAATACCTCAAAATCAAATTAATATATTTAAAATATATTTTAGTATATCTTTAAAAGAAGATACACCACTGTTTGCAGTGGTAGGTCTTGGGACTGAGTTTCTGGGGGATTTTCTCCTTCATTTCTGATTTTTTTTTTCATGAGGTATATACAAATGTTTGTATTGGGAAGAAAACAATAAGGAAAGAAACAGTGAACAAATATATTAGATTCCTTTCTTTTTTTTTTCCTTTAAAGATTTTATTTTTTTAAAGTAATCTCTAAACCCATCATGGGGCTCGAACCCACAACCCTGAGATTGAGAGTTGCATGCTCTACCAAATGAGCTAGCCAGGCACCCCTAGAGTCCTTTCATGTATAAGGGCCATATTTCAAAACCTCAGGTATGCCCAAATCCAAATATTGCCACCACGGTTCATTGAATCTAAGATACTATCAATTATAAGATACACCATTATTCTATGTATCACCAAGAATGAAAACAAATTACTGCCAAATAAACTGTGACACAATATTTTATCACTTAGATCTTTTATTTTATACTTCTTGAGAGAGCTCTCTCAGACTCATTTAGATATTTACTTTTATTACATATCACTCATACATGAAAAGGGAAATATGGACAAGTAAGTTGGCTAAGGTAGTCCCAAAATATCTTCCCATTCCAAAGTCAGCTCTCCTGGGTCACTTTTCAGCCGAGAGGGAGTGCTTGAGATCTGTGTCTTCCACACAATACTGTCCTCTCGGCCGCCAAGAGCTTTAGTGACGCCGCATTTCCTTGAGGAGTGATGGTCTCTGGGATTTTCTTCCAAGCCCCTGCCTCCCGTTGTCAGTTGATCTCACCAGAAGGTGTCAACAGACATTTTCAAACATCAAGCAGGACTCATGTTCCTTCCCCAGATACTTAAATGTTTTGTCCAGGGAAGTAGTGATGGTTGGCAGCATTCTGGTCACGCACTCGTGTGGCACTCTGGTCACGCACTCGTGTGGCACCCTGGTCACGCACTCGTGTGGCACTCTGGTCACGCACTCGTGTGGGCAACGCAGCTACAGCATGACGCTATCTGGCCAATAGCAATTGTCAGATGCCATGGATTACAGTACATGTCTAGATTTCAGAGATGTTATCCCGTGGAATCATGCACATACCGCAATCGATGAATTACAGAAAAGCAAATGTCACCTCCCCCAAAATGCATCTGTGATCCCAAATAGAAAACAATAAAGAGGAGGGAAAGGGCGAATGACCTCAGGCAGGTCACAGGCCTTCAAGGTCTCTCAGAAACAGTGTTGGGAGCAGTCCTCCCTGGGTAATCATGGGAACGGGACTATCTGTAGGAGACTTAAAAACAAAAAGTCAAAACTTCTAAGAATGCTTTTGCTTTTTATCATCACCGTGTGCTGACAATTCTAAACAATATCCTCCCCCCAAAAGAATCCTCCCTGAAAAGCATCTTTTGTTGGTCTAACTTCTAAAGGATCTCAGCAGTTATTGTTTTCATTATAAATGAATTCTAACCAATAAGCAAATATTGAAAATTGACGTTAGGATCACATATCCCTTATTAAACATGGTATTCAGGACACCTGGGTGGCTCAGTCGGTTAGGTGTCTGCCTTCAGCTAAGGCCATGATCCCAGGACCGAGCCCTGCATTGGGCTCCCTGCTCAGCAGGGAGCCTGCTTTTCCCTCCCCCTGCTCTGTGCTCTCTCTTTCTCTCTCCTTCACAAATAAAGAAAATCTTAAAATAAAATAAAATAAAATAAAATAAAATAAACATGGTATTCTACACGGAAATTCATTCAGGGAAGCCCCAGTTCTGCAGGGACCACCACCACACACAGTCAGACTCAGCTGCATGCATGCAGTTCAAGATTCATCTTGAGCCCACTTTGGACCCAATTCGTGTCTCCAGCCCTTTGTGGTACTACCACTCCTGAACTGAAACTGTGCATTTGCAGTAAACAGTGATAGCACGATGATGGTAAGAATTCAAGTGACTTCAGTGCTATCATTCTCTACCACAGCGTGCAGTTGTCATCTGTGTTTATTTGTATTTATTTATTTATTTATTTTTGGTCGTCATTTGTGTTTAAAATTTAAAACATCAAAACAGAGTAAGAAATGTGAGATCAAACGTTTTGAGGTAGTTAGTAGAATTTTTAGTTCTCACATGAAGTATTTTAATGATTTTACTTTTATGTATGGTAAGGTATTCATCTTTAAAGGTATTCATCTTTTAAAATTGTTACATGTTAATCAAAAAAACAGAAACTACACTGATAGTATTCATTGTTACAACAAATTAATAAGGACATGCAAGTTTTTTCCTCCTTAAAAAAGAAACACAGGGGCGCCTGGGTGGCTCAGACAGTTAAGCGTCTGCCTTCGGCTCAGGTCATGATCCCGGGGTCCTGGGATCGAGCCCAATGTCAGGCTCCCAGCTCGGCAGGGAGCCTGCTTCTCCCTCTCCCTCTGCCTCTCCCCCTGCTTGTGCTCTCTCTGTCTTTCTCCCTCTCTCTCTCAAATAAATAAATAAAATCTTTAAAAAATAAGAAAATAAAAGAGACACAATGTAATTAAGAAGTATTGCTCATTAGTTTTCTCCTTTTTTGTACTATAATATTTATTTATTTTTCCTTCACATGATTGTATGAAGTTAAATAAAAGAAAGCTTTGGGGCACCTGGATGGCTCAGTCAGTTAAGCGCCCGACTCTAGGTTTTGGCTCAAGTCATGATGTCAGGATGATGGGATCGAGCCCCACATGGGGCTCTACGCTCAGCAGGGAGTCTGCTTGAAATTGTCTTCCTCTCTCTCCCTCTGCCCCTCTCCCACTTGTGTGCACTCTCTCTCTCAAAGAAATAAATAAATCTTTAAAAATAAATAAATAAATAAAAGAAAGCTATTACTCACTGCTTTTTTTTTCCTGGCCCTAATATTATTTGCTTTATTTGATTATTATTATTGAAAAGAATTTTGTCATACAGAGGAGGAGAGTGTTAAAAAATGATCAGAAGGGGGCGCCTGGGTGGCTCAGATGGTTAAGTGTCTGCCTTCGGCTCAGGTCATGATCCCAGGGTCCTGGGATCGAGTCACGCATCGGGCTCCCTGCTCCTTGGGAGCCTGCTTCTCCCTCTGCCTCTCTCTCTTTCTCTGTCTCTCATGAATAAATAAATAAAATCTTAAAAAAAAAAAATGATCAGAAGGGTCACAGCCCAGAGGAAACTAAGGAGAGGGGACAAGTAAATACAATGTGGTATCCTAGATAATAATATATCAATATTGGTTCACTGTAACAAGTATATTATAGTAATGTAAAATGTTAATAATTGGGGAAACTGGGCTTGGAGTATATGGGAACTCTCCACTTGTGTATATCTAATACAGTTTTAAAATGAAAAGCTTACTAAAAAATAAAAGATCTGCTCCAGAGTCAAACACGCTGGGTACATCACTGCTTAGCGATAATTAAAACCTCAGTTTTCCAATATGCCAACTCAAGGGGTCTTCTGTAGTCCCTTCCAAGGATTCTCTGTCCTCATGCCTCCTTTGTGTTTCCCCAAATTCCCCCTCTAGGCCATAACCCTTTGAGCTATGACATATCTTTTTTTTTTTTCCTCAATCTCTTTCCTCTAGTCCACCTGTTCCAAAATGTGGTTTGTGGACCCCTGTTGATCCCCGAGACCATTCCAGGGGTCTGTCGAAACTATTTCCATAATATACCAAGATGTTGTTTGCTTCTTTCCCCAGGTTGGCATTTGCACTGATGGTGCAAGAGCAGTGATGGGTAAACTCTTGGCACCTTGGCACAAATAAAGGGAGTGGCCCCAAATGGTACTATTAGTCATTACATTCTTTACCACTATGCACTCCCAAGCAGAAAAAAAGCCAGATTCACCTGAGAATGTCCCTAATGAAGCTGTAAAAGTATCCATTTTATTAAATCTTGACTCTTGAGCCCATGTCTTTTTAAACTATCCTGTATGATGAAATGGAAAATATGAGTAAAGCACTTCTACTAAATACTGAAGAATAGTGATGGTTGTCTTGGGAAGCTTTTGTGCAATTGTTTTGCATTGCAGACTGAACTCCCCATTTCCTGAAAGGCCATTTTTGCTTGAAAGAACTCAAGACTGACAAAGTGTGGTTATTCAGACTTGAATATTTGGCAGACAGTCCCTTAAATATAAGCAAAGTGAGCCACTCACTTTAAGGAAAACAACTGATAGTATTTGTTGCCAATGACAAAATTCAGGTTTTCAACTGGAAACTAGAACTTTGGAAAACCAATATTTGCCATTGGGAACTAGACAGTTTTCCCATACTTAAAGACTTTTCTAATGAGATCATTGGTGAAGAAAGAGGACTTCACTGCCTCTATTTGACCTCAAACTTCTAGTTGGGTTCTTCTTTCCAGCTTGTCTCTAGGCTCAGGGGGAGGACCCTGCATGCAAAACATCCCCTGATGGCAACTGAAACTCCCCCCTCAGCAACAAGGACTGCCCTGAGCCAGCAAGACTCCGCCCATGATGGATTCCAAGACACTGATGGATTTGACCTTCACTGCTCACCTGCATGTACCCACCCACCTTTGTCCCACATTCTCCTTACATAAACCCAGAAGTGTTTGGGGCACTTTGGAGGCTGTCTTTGAGATGCTAGTCGGCTGTCTTCCCGGTGTTGTCCTCACTGCAATAAATTCCTTCCTGGTTTCACCACCACTCATCTCTCTGCCTCTGAATCTTGTTGAATGGCTGAAACTGGTGTGTTTGGGACCCCCAGAGACAGATGCCCTTGCACCTCTGTGCCCAGGCTACAGTGATATGAATAAATGTGACTTGTTGGTATTACATAATAAATGATGTCCACATTTGGCAGATCTGTATAACTCAGTGAGCCACTCTTTCTCAAATGACCAAAGCATAATGTTAAAATTATCATACATGAGGGACGCCTGGGTGGCTCAGTCGGTTAAGTGTCTGCCTTCGGCTCAGGTCATGATACCAGGGTCCTGGGATCGAGTCCCGCAGTGTGCTCCTTGCTCAGCGGGGATCCTGCTTCTCCCTCTCCCTCTGCTTGCCACTCCCTCTGCTTGAGCTCGCTCTCTCTGTCAAATAAATAAATAAAATCTTTAAAAAAATTATAATACATGAGTAAAATGATCCATTCAAAGCACATGGATTTTAACATAACAGAGTGGGAAAAGTTCACAAATGTGTTCATTATCAACATTGCAACCAACCTTCAAGAAACTACCATTAAAGAGTTTTAGAGTGGTAGCTAGCAAGAGGAGTATTCACAATTATCTGAAAAGGCTATTAAAATACTCTTCCCAGGGCACCTGCCTGGTACCTGGTGAAGCATGCAACTCTTGATTTCTGGGTTGTGAGTTCGAGCCCCATGTTGGGTGTATAGATTACTTAAAAATAAACATAAAAAAACTTAAAAAAAAATAGAGGATCCTTGGCTTCACGCAGGAGGAAGGCAAATGTGAGCCAGCAGGAGGTTAAAGCAGAGTTTATTGAAGATATATATACAGAGAGAGCAGATAATAGGTGGAGTCAATGTCCCGGAGACTCAGAAAGGAAAGAGGAAATCTCCTCTTCGTTCAGGGTCTGGGGGTTTTTATCGAGGATGGTGGTTTGGTGTATGTGTCCTCTCAGGCATCCAGGAACTGGTTAGAACAAGGACAAGATCCAGGTGTCCACCATAAGTCACTTATTCTTTGAAGCCAGGAGTCTTGGCATTGAGATGTCTAGTGCCAATGGTATAGATATTACCTATTGTGCTGGAAGCCTCCAAAAATATCATCAATTCTTTGTCCCTTACATGGTAGACGTTCATTAAGTCATGTGTAGGGTAGAGGTGCAGGTCCTAGCAAGAATAAAAGCAGGAAAAGAAGCAAAGGGGAAAAAAGAGGTTTTTCTTTCATGGGGTCCCTGTGGTTCCCCTGTTTCCTCAATATGAGAATCCAGCTATCTTTGATTAGCCAGACACCAGAGGCATTTGCAAAAACCTAAAACAATGCCACTTTTCTCACCATTTTTTATGTGGAAAATATAAGTTATTTTTCACAAGGTATATCATTTATGTTAACGTGTAATATGTTACTGTCATTTTTAAAAGAATAAAAAATTAATATTTCTAAATGTTCTGTTTTAATTTTTAATACTGACATATCAACAGATACATCGCACAGAAACAAGAGTTCTTAGACTCCTCAATAATTTTTAAGGGCATAAAGGGATGCCCGAGGAGATTTTCTCCAGGTTATTTTCTTCCTCCTCCTTTCTTTGTATTTACTCATTCATTTAATAAACACTACAGAACGCCCTTTAATAATAAATAAAATTAGCTAATTTTTATCAAACACCTGAACCCAGATGCTATATACGAGTTGATTATCTCATTGAAACTCTTCCCAATGCTGTGAGGCAGTTATTCCCAATTTACAAGTAAAAATTAAAGGTCAAATGACTGAAGGGACTTGCTCAAGGTCATGCAAGAAGTAAGTGATGAAGGGGCGCCTGGGTGGCTCAGTCGTTAAGCGTCTGCCTTTGGCTCAGGTCATGAAGCCAGGGTCCTGGGATTGAGCCCCACATCGGGCTCTCTGCTCAGCAGAAAGCCTGCTTCGCCCTCTCCCACTCCCCCTGCTTGTGTTCCCTCTCTCACTGGGTCTCTCTCTGTCAAATAAATAAATAAAATCTTAAAAAAAAAAAAAAAGAAGTAAGTGATGGAGTCAAAGTGTGACCTCAGGCCTAAAGGGTTCAGACCTGGTGGATTTAGCTCACCTACAATTGTGCTAGGGAAGGATATGAATAAATTGAGAAGATAGAGTCTCTGTGGTTTAGGAGGTTATAGGCCAGGAGAGAAGATTAAACAGTTTGCAAACACTTGGTATTGTTTTTTTTTTTCCTATCCTGTCTTATTCAAGAAAAAAAAGTTTGTTTTTTTTAAGTGAACTCTACCCACAACGTGCGTCACGAACTCATGACCCCGAGGTCAAGGTCAAGAGTCATACACTCTACCTACCGACTGAGCCAGTCAGGCGCCCCAAGAAGAAAATGTTTTTAACAGAGTAGTTTGTATTTGTTCTCTGCCTGATCTCCCAAGGGCTTGGGAACATTAATAATCATTCATTGAGAAGTGACCGTGCACTGAGCAGAGCTTTGGAGAAAGGGAGAGAAAAAAAGCAAAAATAGGCCTTACCCTCTGAGAGCTTACCGATCAGTGTGTATTGGGGGCCGGGGGGGTAAAAAGACTCACAGATAGCCTCGATATTGGGAAGGATGAGGCAAGTTCAATGGACGGGGGCGGGACAGAGATTATGGGATGGAGAGGGCACACCGGATGGGGCAACTAGGAAAGGCTTCTTAGAAGAGGTGGCATCTGCAGGGTAGGATGAAGTGAGGCAGGAAGAGAAGGTTGGAGAGGGGAATTCGAGGTGGGCAGAAGGATATGTGCAATTGCCAAAGGTTGGCTTCTCTGGAAGCAGCCTCTGAGACAGAATGTCTTAGAGACCAGACTCTATGAAAGGAAGGGAGAGGAAGCAGGACTGGACAGAGGAGGAAGTTGAATTGCAATGCAGGCTCAGCAAAGCCTCAGCCAGTTGGGTGGGGAATCGACTCTGTTGGGAGTAGTACTAGGCAGAGCTGTCTCAGGTCAGGTTCAAGGGCTAGGCCTTTACACTGCCATCTCACTGGGTCTCACTGTAGGGCAGCTATGGGCTGCCCTGGGGTGTGACCCCCGGTGAGGTGACTGCAGCTGAGGTCAAGTTGCTGAGGGAGAGTGACTTGCTCAGAGCTCCCCTTCATGAAGGATAACCCTGGCGCAGCCTGCCGGGCAGATTCAAGGCCAAAGGTGTAAATTCACCCTTGGGTTCTTTGTCCAGCTCCTCTTCTCTGGGAGTGGCCCTGCCCCTCCCACTCCACATGGTGACAGTGCTCGATTGTGGACAGTCTAAGGCACAGTAGAACCCTGTCCCCATGGCACAGTTGAGAGGTCCAAGGGTGGAGGTCCAACCCAGTGGGCTAATCAAGGTTCCTGTGTGGGAATTTGAAATTGAGCCTGGGAGATTCTAGTCCCTGCCAGGCCTGGTCTCTTGAAAGCAGATGTAAAATTTCCGCTGTGGGTCAATGGCCATGATTTCTACCATGAGGTCTGAGGCACGGGAGAAAGATTTGCAGACTAAAATCATGGAAACCTGCACAGAAAGATGTACCAAAAGAGTCTTGGTGAGACACCTGGGGGGCTCAGTCAGTTAGGCGTCTGCCTTCAGCTCTGGTCATGATCAAGTCCCACATAGGGCTCCCTGTTCAGCTGGGAGCCTGCATCTCCCTCTCCCTCTGTCCCTCCCCCCTGCTTGTGCTCTCTCTCTGTCTCTCTCAAAATGAATAAATAAAAAATCTTAAAAAACGAAAGAGCCTTGGTGACTTTTCTTACCCCTGTCTTGAACATTTTTTGAAGTTTTGCAGGTCATCCCTGTAATCTTTCAATGAATCTTACCTTCCAGCCTTTGTTCTTTTTCTTAAAAAAAAAAAAAATCAGGGGCGCCTGGGTGGCTCAGTTGGTTAGGCGACTGCCTTCGGCTCAGGTCATGATCCTGGAGTCCCTGGATCGAGTCCCGCATCGGGCTTCCTGCTCGGCGGGAAGCCTGCTTCTCCCTTTCCCACTCCCCGTTTGTGTTCCCTCTCTCGCTGCGTCTTTCTCTGTCAAATAAATAAATAAAATCTTTAAAAAAAAAAAAAAAATCAGTTCATATCCATCATTGGCTCCATTTCACAAAAAGTCTTCATTGGGAAACCAGTTGGGAGCTATCAGACTAAGAAGCCATGAGTCTTTTCTTTTCTTTTGAAGCCACGGGAGTCTTTTTTTTTTTTTTTAAGTTTTATTTATTTAAGTAATCTCTACACCCAACGCAGGGTTTGAACTCATGACCCCAAGACTAAGAGTCACATGCTCCTCCAACTGAGCCAGCCAGGCACCCCAAAGCCATGGGAGTCTTAATAAAGGGGGCAATAATGGGAATGCAAAGAAAACTGAGTTGAGAAGCAGTTTGGTGGCAACTGGAAAGTGGAAGGGGCAAGGAAAAGAGAGAAAAGAAAGTGTTTGGGTGCTTTTGCGACTGGGAGGCTGTCAGTCCCAGAAGCCAATAGGAAGTCAAGAAGGAGCGTCGCCCTAGATTGGGGGGGCTGGGGGGGAGCAGGGGATGGGGGGGCAGGGCATGGTGATTCCAGTGTGGCTTGGGCTAACAGGTGCTCCACGAGCCCCTGGCTTCTCTCGGACCTTCCTCCTATCTGCACCTAATGCTTCTAAACAACCTTCCTCCCTCCAGCACACGTGCATGCTTTCTACTCCATTCCCCACCCCCACTCTCCTACAAAATTATCAATTCCATTCTTGTATATCCAATCATTCAGCCCAGGAAAGATCTTTCTGTCCTTGTAACCTGAATCTTCCATTCCATTCATTCATTGATTTAATCATTTATTCCTGTAACACTTTCAACCAGAATTTGTAGAATGACCACTGTGTGCTAGATACTGGGGAGTACAAAGATAATGAAGGAATTCTGTCACAATCTAAAAGGGCAATTATTATTATTATTTATTTATTTATTTCTAACAGGACAATTAAACCATATGGGAGAGTAATGCACAAAGACAGAAAAGGGCACAAATCATAAATATACAGCTTCAAGAATTTTCAAAGTGGGCCCATCCATGTAACCACGAACCTAAATCGAGAAACAGAAGGAGATCAGCATCCCAGCAGCCCTTTTTAGTCACCACCCTTTCCCAAGGACACAGATGCATATGCAAAAGCCCTCTCCAGCTGCAGCTGGAAAGGTGGGTCAGGGGAGTTGAATGTGGGGGCAGCGAAATTTGTCAGGAGGCAAGAGTGGTGGTTCCTACAAGAGATGATGGAAAAGGAGAGGAAGGGTCAGATTGGAAGAGCAGTGAATGTGAAAGAAATGACATCATCTGCTCTGCAGGAATTTACGATAGGCATGTACCCCTTGAGGCAATTGTGATCTGACCTTGAGAGTTTCCAATAGCCTGCCTTATAATTTAAAGTACCCAGAGCCTGACTCCTATAAGCAAATGCCTCCACCCTTAAAGAGGGTTGCATCTCAATGCACTGTGGCTTTTAAAGGAAGGGGGTGCTTTGGTCAGCTTCCTGGATAGTTGAAAAACAACAAAAACCAAATTGGACCTTTAATAAGTGACTACAGATACTTCCTGAGGATTTTCAGCCTGGAAGAGTCTTGAGGCACATTGGCAGAGCTCCGCGGCACCAACTCACGCCATTTAATTTCACAAACACCCACATAATATTATAGGGAGAAATTTTAAGCAATAAAAAAAAAAAAACAGTATAATTGGAATACATGTTTCTGCAATCCTGACACAGTAATAACTTGCCTGTAAACACCTTCCTTGAAGAATTGGTTAATAGGATGTATAATACATGGCAAAGGAAATCGTTTATTCCACAAAGGCTTTAAAAATGGGTCATTGATGCTTCTTATGAGCCTGTGATGATTCTAGAAAATAATGGTGATGGTTCTAGACTAGAATAAAGGGAGTAGGGGTGGAGTAGATTTATGTAAAATGGAAATGTCCCCTGGCTTGGTCGTCTCATCGGCAAAATGAAGGCATTGGGCAAGACCTGTGGTTTTTGATTTTGACCTGTGGAGGTGGGTCCGTGGACCTCTCTGGGCACCACACCTCCGCTGCTTTAACCAGAGCTTCTCCGCTCTCACCTATTCAAATATTGGGTTTTCTGTGTAAGACTTTGTTTGAAATAAAAAAAGGGATCGCATAACTAAAGTGGCATTGGAAAACCACTGGATGAGATGACCTCCAGGGTCCCATATAGCTCTAAAATTCTAGGGATCCAGCTAACACATGCCCGACTTATGAAAGGTGATGAAGATACAAAGATTAAAAGGAAAAAACCCTAGGGTCGCCCGTCTGGCTCAGTCGGTGGAGTTGTGAGCTCAAGCCCCACCTTGGGCGTGGAGCCTACTTAAAAACAAAAACAAAAACAAAACACAAACAAACAACCCTACAATTCCTATCTGTAGGAAATTCACCAGTCCAAGGTGCGCAGGGGAGTGTGCAGGGGGGGGTACGTGTGAAATACCATGTATTATATTAAAGATAGTAACATGCTAAGGTCTAAAATGAAGGTATGGCTCTAGTGCTTGAGAGATGGTTTTGGAAGTTTTTAGAGAAGGTCACATTTGAGTGAGTGTTCAAAGGAGGGAAGGTGTTAAAGGCAGAGAGATCAGCATGAGCGCAGTTGTGAAGGCCACAGAAGGGTCATGGTTGGGGGACCACAGGTAGCTCACTGTGGTCCCTGTGTACCAAGAGAGTGGCTAGAAATGGCCAAGAGGGATGCTGAGGGACCAAGTGAGTATAGACACTCCTCCCAAATTCTCAGCTCCGGTGAGTTCTTTTCGTGTTCCTACTGGATCCTGCAATTACAGGACCAGCTAACAATAAGGTTGTTTAATCATTGACCACACCACTCCTTCCTTCTATTGTTTTGTAACTCCACAGGGTTAAGGAAAGGAGGAATGTGTTGGTGAGACGGTGAGGGAGTCTACAACAAAAGGTTAGAGCAGGGAGGCATGGCTACTTGCGTGCACTGTTAGTGCTGGCCCCTCACTCCGTCTGAGGGAAAGGGAGCCCCAGCCCAGGGATGTGACCTGCTCAGACCAGGCCAGGGCCAGGATTCTCCTCTGTGCCAAATGGATTGCTTCAGGCTGCCAAGCCAGGTGCCCTTTAGCAAGCAGGACTTTGTGTTGAACTCTGAACCAGGTTCCTCAGGGAGAAGGAATTCTTCTAGGGTTGAGGAGGGAGTCAGTTTCCCCAAGACAGGGAAGGGACTGGGTGTTTGGAGGTAGGAGGTCCCTGGGTGGTGAACTCCTAGGCACCCATTGGCACACAGTGACTCAGATGGTGGGTGGCAGTGTGCCAGGCCAGGGAAGCCAGGCTCCAGACACTGTGGCATGGAAGTCTAGGTGAAAGACCTTTGTGACCTGCTTGAATTGAAAGGAATGGAGCTATCTCACAAGTTGGATAAAGAACTTCTCAGCAGGGACCAAAATGGACCTAGAAGGGTTTTCTCCACCCTTCCTGGCCCTCTAAGCCTCCTGAGATTCTTGTGCAATTCTAGAAAAGAAAACTCTCAGTAATCAGCCGCTCCCCTGGAAAATGGATGCTCAGAGTGAATTTAATTTGATTTAGAAAGATAATGAGATGCTATGTTTCTGGCATCCCAGATACTGTGGTGCAAATCCTTGCCACTCTAATGGCTTTCCAGTGGTGTTAAGACACGACCAGACCTGCATTTTGGAAAGATCACTCTGGTGATTGCACGAGGATGTACTAAAGGAGAGCCCACCGGTCGTAACGCCACTGTGGTAGTTCAGGTGAGGTGGCGATGGAAGCAAGGACAGTTGAAATGGAGATTTGCAACAGGTTTGGGAAACATTTTGGAGGCAGAATTGCCCTGGTCTTTGGCAGCCCGTTAAAAATAAGAAATGCAAAGAGATCAGGTAGGGATGGCGCTAAAGCGGTGGTTTGCACTTGGCTGTGCATCAGAATCATCTTGGGGATCTCCCCTCCCCCGGGGCTCAGGCCATACCTCGGACTAATTAAGTCTAGAGCTGTGGTCCTACTACCTAGGCACCGGTAGAATGTAGCCAAGGTGGAGAACCACTGCACCGAGCGTTCCAACTTGGTGAGCAGAATGAATTGGGATGGTATTAAATGAGATTGGGAACAAATAGTCCTTTGTGGTTAGGGTGTAGAAGAGGTGGCGAAGGGGGAGGAAGAGCAAGTTCGGGCAGAAACTAATGAGTTTGGTTTGGGATGTGTTGACTGCAGTTAATGGCTTGATGTCCCAGAGGAGGTGGCTGAGAGCAGGAGCATGGCGTGGGGGTGGGGGAGCCTTGGAAAGGGTGGGGCCTTACTTGTCTGGAAGGAGGATGGGTAAAGATTTAGAAGAGCTTCCACAGGGCATGAGAAGGTTCTGAGTTAGGAGCAAGACCAACCACAAAAGAAGGCATGTGTCAAGCACGAGCACTGAGGGTTTAGGGGAGATGACTCTGGATTAGCTATAATATTAACCAGATAATAAACCGGTATTTGAATTTGACCAACGAACATTCATCCCAATTAGTGGTGTGCTGGAGCCAACTTGTACCAGTTTGCAAAAGCAGATGGTCAAATTTACAGGAACTTTGCCAGTCATTAAACATGGCCATTATTTAAAATTGAAATTTGAATATATTAAAT
Source organism: Halichoerus grypus (assembly GCF_964656455.1). Classification (NCBI taxonomy): domain Eukaryota; kingdom Metazoa; phylum Chordata; class Mammalia; order Carnivora; family Phocidae; genus Halichoerus; species Halichoerus grypus. The sequence goes on along the minus strand of NC_135719.1, from coordinate 46,614,439 downwards.
TATATTAAAAGCAAGAGTTATAAACACTCATTCCATACTCATCATTTCCTAATAATTTTACTGTATGCTACTATGCTACTATTTTTTTTTTTAAGATTTTATTTATTCGTTTGAGAGAGAGAGAGAGCACAAGTGGAGGGGAGAGACAGAGGGAGAAGCAGACTCCCCGCTGAGCAGGGGGAGGGCTGAGCCATGCAGGGCTCAATCCCAGGACCCTGAGATATGATCTGAGCTGAAGGCAGATGCTTAACCATCTGAGCCACCCAGGAGCCCCTACTGTTTGCTACCATTATCAGTGCTCTTGAGGTCATTTACACCAGTGGTGTTGATAATGCCTCCTCCCCTCAAATTCCTGTCGTAATTTATATTCACCACAACATGATCAGGGTATTAGTTATGAATCTTTTGACTAACAGATTAAACGAAATTGGTAGTAGAACAAATTTGTAGCCGGCACAAGGAGGGTGCAAGGGCACCTGGCTCCGGGGGGTCCCAAACACACCAGGCTTGGCCCTTCACTGCTGACAAAACCCAAAGACAGAAAAATGAGTGGTGGTGAAACCAGGAAGGAATTTATTGCAGTGAGGACAACACCGGGAAGACAGCCGACTAGCATCTCAAAGACAGCCTCCAAAGTGCCCCAAACACTTCTGGGTTTATGTAAGGAGAATGTGGGACAAAGGTGGGTGGGTACATGCAGGTGAGCAGTGAAGGTCAAATCCATCAGTGTCTTGGAATCCATCATGGGCGGAGTCTTGCTGGCTCAGGGCAGTCCTTGTTGCTGAGGGGGGAGTTTCAGTTGCCATCAGGGGATGTTTTGCATGCAGGGTCCTCCCCCTGAGCCTAGAGACAAGCTGCAAAGAAGAACCCAACTAGAAAGTTTGAAGTCAAAATGGAGGCAGCGAAGTCCTCATTCAAATTGGTAATTTTTTCGAACTGCATTCTGGCTTTATTTGTTCCATAGACCAAATAAATGTGGCAGAAATCACCACTCCCCGGGGTGCCTGGGTGGCTCAGTCGGTTAAGCATCCAACTCTTGGTTTCCACTGGGTTCATGATCTCAGAGTCATGAGATTGGACCCTGAGTCGGGCTCCACATTCAGCGGGGAATCTGCTTGGGATTCTCTCTCTCCCTCTGCCCCTCCCCACCCTCTAAAATAATAAATAAATACATCTTAAAAAAAAAAATCACCACTCCCAGTTATGAGTTTCTAAGTCCTATCTGTAAACCAGTCACACGGAAAATGGAATCTCTTTGTCTGGATTCTAGATTCCCTGGGAAGGAGTTTATTGGCTCAGCTTGCTACAATGCCCAGCCTTGGACCCATCAGTCAAAGTTTCTTCTTCTATAAAAAAGGCTGAGGGAGATACGGAAGCCACACAGAAAAAAAGTCTACATCTTTATGTCCATATTTTCCTGATGAGGAAATACTTCATTGTGGCCAGAGTCTGCTGGGCTGTAAAAGATGACAGCTGGGTCCTAAGACCAGCCATTCAAAACTTTATAGGAGACCTCATTGTTCTTACTCCAGCCTAAGATAAAAACCAAGATATCACATATCTGTGTCATCTCTGGCAGAGAGATGAACAGCTCCAGAGGGCATCAGGCAAACAAAATACATTAGCTTAAGTGGCCATTTGTAATTTTAATGGCCCAACTGCTTGTCATGGTATTGTGGGAGACATTTTAATCTAGTACTGTTTGCTGTGAGTAAGACTGAATTTCTCCCCATCATTCATTGTGAAATGTCTGTGGCGGATCAGTCTAGTCAATGTTTAGGGGTAGTTGTTTGTTTCTGGCTCGGCTGACGTCCTGGTCCATTAACTTCTCATTGACCAGCTTGAGGTACAAAAAGAGAGCAGAACACAAATCTGTGGACTGGAGCAGAAGACCCGGTTAAGATTGGGAATGGTGTGCTGTTTCTTATCTTCCAGTATTAGACTGGAAACAACTGAAGGCAGGGCTCTTTGGAATCTAGGCTCTAGATTATCATAGCCATCCCGTAGTTCTTGGCATCAGGCCTCACATATAATGGACCTTGATATGGTGTGCCGGGGAAAAGACCTGTTCCCAATTCCTATAATTCATGAAACATAGAACACCCCTCAGCTATGAGTTATGGTAAATAATAAGAATTTACGCAGTTAATTCTGTCCCTGCACGAGTCAGGGAAAGATGTATTATGTTTACCAATTACTCAGCTAATGTTTTTTGAGAACTCACTTGGGGACAGTGAGACAAGCCAAAGAATTATCAAGCCCTTCAAGGAGGAACTTATGATCTGCTTGCGGGTGGGTGGTGACTAGCTATGTTATATTCAAGCTGTATTTGGATTGCCAATTTTCAAGAAATTCAATTATAATAAGACATATACTTGGCACTGAAATTCTCGGGGCCATAAATGAATCTGTCTTTGATGACTCAGAGAGCATATTTGTACCTCCCTTTATTTAACATATAATGCTGAGTGTCTGTTATGGTTAGGCCCTGTTCTAGACCTTAGATATACAACAATAAACAAGACACAGCCCCCACTCTGCAGGAGCTTGCTAGTTTAGTTGGAGGTGGGGGCTGTAGGTAGGGAAGAGTAGGCTGGTGGGCTGGGGAATGGGGGGGATTTCAGTGCTAAAGGGCCAGAGCATGCATGTCGGGATTGCCCAGAGAAGGGGTGTGTCGCTCAAATGTTTGGGTGAGGTGTGGTTCAGGGAGGTTCTTCAGAGGAGGTGACATCTTACCTTGAGACCAGAAGATCAATAGGAGGTTGCAGAGGGGAAGCCGGGAGGGGTGGTGTTGGACGAGATGTTTCAGGAAAGGGGAGCAGGCTGTGCCCAGGCTGAGACACCAGAGAGCCCAGCCTTCCGGGGCAGAACTGCCCTTGAAGGACGCCTGGGTGGCTCAGTTGGTTAAGCGACTGCCTTCGGCTCAGGTCATGATCCTGGAGTCCCTGGATCGAGTCCCGCATCGGGCTCCCTGCTCGGCAGGGACTCTGCTTCTCCCTCTGACCCTCCTCCCTCTCATGCTCTCTGTCTCTCATTCTCTCTCTCTCAAATAAATAAATAAAATCTTAAAAAAAAAAAAAAAAAAGAACTGCCCTTGAAGCCCCAGTGGGACCTCAGGGCTGGGGTTATTACCTATGAAAGTGCTCTTCGCTAGTGTTCTTCCCAATATTATTCTGAAACCCAGACATTTGGATAGTGTATTTCAACTCCGTTCTCTTATCTCATGCTCACCAGGAACCCCACGAGGTTGACGTTGCAGCTCTATTTCACATACGAGGAGCCAGAGGCCAGGCACCATCCCGTGGCTCAGCAAGTCTTAGGGAGTCTGGGGCTGTGCCAGCCCGAGCTCCTTTTACTCCCCTCAGCTGCCTTGGGAGAGGGGACAAGTTATTTAACGGACTGACACTTGACCTGAGATTGTTGCCCATTTCACCAGCAGGAGTGGTGCCACACAGCTCCAGAGTCTTACCCCTTGTCAAGATGGGGGTGGACAGCAATGTCCACTTGACATATGGTACCACCGAGAAAACCCTTTCTTCTGGTCCCTTGAGGCCTAGCAGTTCTCCGTAACCCTTGCGCCACATTTGGGGGATTTGGGCATCTTTTTCAAGTCTGCTTACAGTCACCCAGCCTGGATGTAGCCAGCAGCCATTCCTCCCTGGGGACTTGCTACCTCACCGGAAGCAGAACCAGACTCCCCATGGACAGGGACCTCCCCCACCAAGGAATTCTATTTTTGCCTCTAAGCACTACCTACACCTGCAAATAGCCTTCTTCCCTTTTCTCCTTGCAAGCCCTCTAATTTTCCCTCCAGCTCCTTGGGTTTTGGGAGAACAAAACCCAGAAAGTTTTGCCTCCTTCTGCCTTCTGCGCTGCCTCAGACCTTTCTCAAGGTTTCATAGTCTGGAGCTGACCTTCTGCTTGAATGGGAGAGATAGAGAGAAGCAAATATGGGGGAGACAACATATTAAAATCCCAAAATACAAAATCTAGTTACACAAACAAGAGATGACTGAGGACCAGAAAGTGTAAAAATAGGATAGAGATAGAAGAGGGTAGGTTCAAGAGATGTGTAAAAAAAAAAAGAATACAGAAAAAAAATGTGTAGAAAAAAGAATGAATTTTTGCCTGCCAATTCAATGTAAGGAGTCACAGGAATGCATGTTCTGAAGGAGCACAATGACTCAGGTCAATCAGAAAATGTGATCAGTAGTTGTCATTTTAAGGTGACCTTCAGTTACCTGCAAGTAAATTAGTTGATTCATCATCATCATCATAATCTACTGATTCATTAAACTGAACACAGTAGAAATAAATATGTACATTTTAGATAGATTAGGCTGGATAATGGGTACATGAGTGTTCATCATATGATTTCTTTGTGTATGTTTAAAATTTTACATGCTAACCATTTATTTATTTATTTATTTATTTATTTATTTATTTATTTAGAGAGAGAGAGCATGACTGTGCAAGCAGGGGAGGGGCAGAGGAAGAAAGAGAGAATCTTAGGCAGGTTCCACGCACAGTGTGGAGCTTGATACGGGGCTTGATCTCATGACCCTGAGATCACGACCTGAGCCAAAATCAAGAGTCGGATGCTTAACTGACTGAGCCACTCAGGCGTGCCTAACATTTTTTTTTTTTAAATAAGCACATGAACCCATTTTAAAAGTAACTTTTTATGACCCATCAACTTGTATATTATGACAAGAAATACTTGAACTCATGTTTCAGACACAATGTGGACACTTCATTCTACTAGTTAGATATTCTCCACAACCCTTAGCTCTGACCTACTGAATTTTTAAAGCTTAAAAACGTCTCTTGCTAAAGAATGAAACATGCAAACCAAGAGAGCAAGAAATGAGGAGGGGGAAACCCTAAAATTGTAAGGAGCCATGTCTGTATTTTCTTAGAGGGGAAACTAAAGCCAGAAAGGAAGAGGAGTTTATTAGAACATGAGTGTACTTGGCTGTACCCTCAACATCACGGGTTAATGGAGGGAGAAGGGGAGCTGGAGCCTGAGGGGATGGAGCTAGAGAAAATGACCCTGCTATCAGACTAGCCCCCAGGGGAGCCGTTGGCCGTCCAAGACAGTGTCCAGAGGGACACACAGTACTCAGAGTCAGACAGGCGGAAGCACCTTTGTTCTGGGTCATCAGTTGATTCAGAACAAGACTGCAGCCACAAGCTGGGGGTTTAGACAACACTGGCCAGTTCCTCAAAGGGAGAGGCTGACAAATGTGGGCACAGTATCCCAGTCATGTGGCCCCAGGATCACGGCAGGAAGTGGAAAGACAATAAGGACGCAAGGCCGATGCCAGCCCGTGGATGGTCCTGAGGGGTTCTCTTAGGTTGGAAGGGAAACAACTCAGGTTACGTCAGCTGATTCTAAGGATGCATTGAGAAAGTGGTTTGGTCTCCCTCTACTTTTCTTCTCTCTTTTTAATGGGAGCTCCTGACTTCTGAATAGTTTCTGCGAGCTCTTGGTGTCTGCTATCTCCTGGCCTTTGTTCACTGTCTTCTCTAATGGTCTCGAGGCTTCTGCTCCACTCTCTGCTTCCCCCTCTGTCTTAGGATGGATTCCGTAGGAAAAAGGCTCTCAGGTGGATATTTGTATGCAGGAAGTTAATTGGGGGGAACTCCCCGCATCAACATCTGTGAGGAGTGAGGGCCGAGGGAGAAGTTGGGCTTCGATGTAGTCAATACAGAGGCCTCAGCCAACCCCCTGGGGAGTTCTGGAGCTGGGGTGGCCTTTCCGAGTTGCTCCAAATTGAGACGGTGGGGTCAGGCCTTTGGACTCTCACTAGGCATTGGATGCTGGCTGCTCCTAGGAAAAGGAGTATCATTTGGCTGAGGACAGTTCTAGAAGAGGGACTCAGCAGTGGGTTGTCAACAGCCAGTAAGGCCAGCAGCAGAAGGAATGAGCACTTCAGTCCTGAAGGGGAGTGAGGTGGCACATCATAACATCTCCTACATCTTCTATCTGACTGTCCCCTGAGAGTAGTTCTGGGGGACCCACTCCCTGTTTGTCAGTGTTCTTATGCCTGGCACCCTACGACTTCCTTCATTTCCAGTTTATAAAGACGGCCACCATTGACTTGGGCCTGATCCTCCATCTAATCAGTTGGGGCATAGGATGGAGAGCTACCTGCCTCAGAGCAAGACATTTTTTCTCGGAGGGGCCTGTAAGAATGGCATCATGTACTACCATTGAGGCAGGTGTTGGGGAAATGTGCAACTGGTGCCCAGAGGCCCCAGTAAAGTTGAAGAGCCTCACTTAATCCCAAAACCACTTGCCTGAAGGCTCTGTGGCTGATAATACTCTCTTCCATGGTCAGTATTGGCCTGGATCCTGCACACAGTGGGCTGGATGGTCTCCAGCTGAGAGGGCCAGAGGAAGAGTTTCAACTCCACAACTCACTAATTTTAAGCAAGTCATCAGCCCAAGTTTCGTCATTTGGCAAATATTTAGTTAGCACCTATATGCCAGGAACTGTACCTAGCATTGCTAAGTCCCTCTCTGGATCTCACATTCTTCTTTGTAACACAGGGGTGTTGGAATCGATGATCCCAATGAACTAAAATGGTGGCTCTATTTTCAGAAACAAAAATCTAAGATACACTGACTGCCCATGCCAGAATATTTTATATTGGACTTGACCCCAGACAATCCAGGATGTATGATCTCATTGTACACCTACACATGGACTCCATCTCCCCTCCCCACCTTTGTTTCCCCCAGACATGCCATTTTTAATGACATGATCCTCAGAATGACGGATGGAGGTTATAACTATATAAGTTATATAGCCTCTTATCTTGCAAATCTTTAAAGTCATTCAAGTGTTTACTCTTACTTTTTGAATTCTTTAGAGTTTGAATGGTCTGAGTTTAAATAATCCTGAACACATTCCTCAAACACTCTTATTTAAACAAAGCCCAGCTATGGTGATTACATAGCCCGGTTTTTTCCAACCCCTGGAGACTTTATAACAATTTTATTTCAGGACCAAGCCTCCATACCTTCTAAGTCTTTTGCATTTGAATAGTCTTTCAAATGTTTGACACGGAGCTGGAGTCCTCCACAAGGCAGTCCATAGCTGTGCAGGCAAATCTGGTAAGGTGAGGCCACCAGCATCACCTTAATCACATGCACGCTCTCCCCCTGGTCACAGAGGCCCCGAGTCACAGAGCTGAGTGTTGTGGGGGTGGAGAGGGACAAGGATCAGAGGCCCAGGATTTAGCTTGCCATTGTGGCCAGTGGTCTTAGTGACAGGGAGGGGCACAGAGGTGAGAGAGGAGAGTGCTCACTACAGGTAAGGGACCGTCCTAAGCGCTGTAAGACATAGAAAGGGAAGGGAAGGGGGATTCAAATCTACTAAGAGTTTGTTTTACACTAGGCGCTTGTTTAGATACCAACACTGAATAATAATAATTATACCAACGATAGTAAGCACTTCGAAGTACTTCCTATGGGTGAAGCCCAGTGCTTAATGTTTTCTGTTCTCTTTTATTTCATTCACTCACTCCACACATTTGTTTTAGCATCTACTAGGTAGTAAGTGCTTGGAAATAACAGTGGACAATAAAATCCCTGCCCTGGAGATTTCATTCTGGTGGGAAGGACAGACCCACAGAGGTAAAAAATAAGTAAATTAAGTGGAGTGTCCAGAAGACAGCAATGAATGGAGCTGGATTAGGTGGCTCATGCCCATTTAGGAGGCACAGAGGGGGCTCGAATACTAAGCTAGTGCTCCGGGGGTCCTCCCCGGGAAGATGACCCTTGAGCCAAGATTCAGCTGAAGGAGGTGAGGGACTGAGCTGTGCAGATACCTGAGGAAGAGTGTTTCAGGGTGAAGGAACAGCCAGGGCAAAGGCCCCGAGCCCGAGAGTGACTGTTTCTGAACACCAGGGAGGTCAGAGTGACTGGAAAGGAGAGGGCAGGATTATACGAAGGACCTTTGTCTTTTACTCTGAGGGGGACGGAAGCCATCAGAGTGCTTATAGTTTGCTTTCTTTTGTTAATCTGTGTGTTAGAGCAGGGGTTGGTAAACTAACTTTTTCTGGAAAGGGCCAGATAGTAAATATTGTTGTGTGCTTTGCCGGCTGCCAATGAAGTGAAAGTAGCCAGAGAGAATGCATAAGCAGATGAATGTCGCTGTTCTCTGACAAAACTTTATTTATACAAGCGGTTTGAATGTCATATAATTTTCATGTGTCACAAAATATTGTTCCTCTTTTGATTTTTTTTTTCCCAACTCTTTGAAAATGTGAAAACTATTCTGAGCTTCCGAGCTGTGTTTGGCCTGTGAGCGGTAGTTTGCTGAGCCCCACATTAAAGGAATGACAGGATCTAACTGCGCTTCAACCAGAGGCCGCCGGCTGCTGTGTTGGGAAGAGACTGGAGGGAGAAGCAGGGACATATGAGGAAGCCACGGCAGTCAACTGAGGGAGAGATGAGGATGATTCGCAGACCAGGGAGGTCACAGTGATTACAATTGCATTTTACCCTCCATTGTACCTTTGAAATGGGTACTATAATGATCCTTCATACAGAGGAGGCTCCTCAGGATCAGAGGTAAAGTGAGTTGCCTAAGGATACAGAGCACACTGTGGCAGAGCTTGGATATGAAGCCCACTCTCACTCCAAGGCCCTTGTTCTTTTTTTATTTTTATTTTTGAAGTAATCTCAACACCCAACATGGGGCTTGAACTGGTGACCCTTATATCAAGAGTCGCATGCTCTACCTACTGAGCCAGCCAGGCACCCCAAGGCCCTTGTTCTTTAAAGCTTATTTATTTATTTATTTTTAAGATTTTATTTATTTTATTTGACAGAGAGAGAGAGAATGAGAGAGAGAACTAGAGCAAGGTGAGAGGCAGAGGGAGAAGCAGACTCCCTGCTGAGCAGGGAGCCAGATTTGGGGCCCAATCCTGGGACTCTGGGATCATGACCTGAGCCGAAGGCAGACTCTTAACCGCCTGAGCCCCCCAGGCGCCCCGCAAGGCCCTTGCTCTTAATGATTACAGCTCTACAGTCATGTCACGTGGACCTTTTTATCCCAAATTGCCGATGAGAATACTGAGAGTCCAAAAAGTCCAGAAACTTGCCCAAGATCAAGTAGGTCTTAATGACTTCCAAGCTATCACTCTTATTACTAACCTAGACTAATTCTCAGCCTAAAATGTGATTCCTGCCCCCAGGGTGCTTCTATTCTTAGGTGGGAGGATTCTTACATAATGAGTGCCTCTGAAGGGCCAATAAAGTGTCTAGGGCATTTAGAGGAGGTGGCATGACATTCACCGGAAGTGACAGGAGGAGGAGATTGACAGGAGGTTTGCTCTTGGCCATGTAGACCTTGAAAAATAGCTAGCTAGCTCTCCAGGAATTCTTACTAGGATCAGGACAGCTGGTTGGTTCATCTCAGAGCTATTTTGTTTGTTTTGTTGTTTGTTGTTTGGGACAAGGAAAGGCAGTGACTTAGGAACTGTACTATTTCTCTGTAGCTAAAGAGTCACATGAGAAAAAGCAGTGGGACCCCTAAAACGTATCTCAAAGATAGCTAGTCTAACTTGTATCTTAAAAAAATATAAGAAAATAAAAATTTTTTAAGATTTATTTTTTATTATTTATTTATTTGAGAGAGCAAGCGAGCGTGTGCCCAGGTGGGGGGAGGGGCAGAGGGAGAGAAGCAGACTCCCTGCTGAGTGGAGAGCCAGATGCAGGGCTCAATCTCAAGACCCTGAGTTCATGACCTGAGCCGAAATCAAGAGTTGGATGCTCAGCCGACTGAGCCACCCAGGTGCCCCAGAAAATAAAATTTTAAAATAAAAACTACTCAAGATCCCATACTCTGAGAAAACCACTGTTTAATATATCAGAGTATACCTGTCCATATTCTTCCATGTATAAATATAACTTTTGAAAATTAAGTTATAGGGTATATATTATCTTGTAATGGGCTTTTTCCCACTTAATATATCTTGAACATTTCCCCACATGATTAAAGGTGAAAATTTAATTCTATAAAATTATTTTTAATGGTTGTGAAATATTCCATTATTCACTTACTCTGTAAATAATAATTGAGCCCTACTATGTGAGAGGTATTGTCCTGGGCTCTTGGGATACATCAGTTCACAAAAATGAGAATAATTCTTGTCCTCATGTAACTTACATTTTAGCAGGAGGAGACAGACATTAAAAAACAAAACAAACTAACAAACAAAACCCCATAATAAATAAGTAATTGTAGGGCCTTATAGGCCATTGTAAGGATTTTTATTTTTGGTGTGAGTGAAATGGGGAACCACTGGTCCTATTGTGTAAATCTGTAATTTAGCCAACCAATTCAGGCATTGGTTGGACATTTAGGTTATTTCCAATATTTGCTATTATAAGAACATATTTTTATACAGAGATAAGATCATACAATAGATACATTTTTTGTTTATTGGATGTTTAGTCATAGAAGAAATATATTCTAATTGTGACAAGCCAAATGATATAGAAATCTATATACAGAAAATTTCATAATCTCCTCACTATCTTCTTCAATTTCACCCTCCTTAGGTAATTAAAGCTTATCAGTCAGGGAAACAGAAAATACATCAGCATTTTAACAGACAAAATTTTATCTAGGATGGAGTTGGCACACTAAGGCCCACAGGCCAAATCCCACCCACCGCATATTTTTGTAAATAAAGTTTTATTGGAATATAGCCAAGCTCATCCCTTTCTGTATCCTCTATGGCTGCTTTCATTCTATGACAGCAGAGTTGAAGAGCTGTGACAGACACCATATGGTCTGCATAGCTTAAAATATTTACTGTCTGGTCTTTTACAGGAAAAGTTTACAAACCTCTGATCTAGGGGCTGGGGATAGTAGACAGACTTATAGTCCCCAAAGATGTCCATGTCCTAATTTCCAGAACCTGTTTGCTTACCTGACATGGCGAAAGGGACTCTGCAGGTGTGACTACATTAAGGATTTTGAGATGGGGAGAGGATCGTGGATTATCTATGTGAGTCCAGTGTAATCACAGGGTCCTTATAAGGGCCAGAGGAGGCAGGAAAGTCAGAGAAAGATTTGAAGATGCTGCGTGGCTGTCCTTGAACGTGGAGGAAAGGGCCACGAACCCAAGAATGCAGGCTGCTTCTAGAAGCTAGAAAACGCAAAGAAGTAGACTTCCCCAGAGCTTCCAGGAGTGAAGCTTTGCTGACACCTTGATTTTAACCAGGTGAAACCCACTTTGGACTCTGACATCCAGAACTGTAAGATAATAAACGTATGTTGTTTTAAGCCCCTAAGTGCTCTATTACAGCAGCAATGACAAACTAAGGCAATGGACTCAACGTGTAGCAGAGGCAAAGGGACTGCTGAGATCAGAGAGGAACAGCGGGAGGCGGCTCCCAACCCCAGGCCTGAGGAACAAAGGGAACTGGCTGAGCCACTTGAACCCAGAAACGTGGAGAAGGGGCCTGTGGAGCAGGCACCCAGACCTCTGAGGGGTGGGCGCTCCGAAGCTCATTCTGGGCACGTGGAAAGCACTGGAAACCAGAACCAGGTGCTGCTGCCAGGGTGAAAAATGACCGGGGATACTCTGATAGGAACCGGAAGCCCTCAGGAAGCGAACCGGAAGCCCTCAGGAAGGGAACAGGAAGTTCCTCCTCCAGCCTCCTAGAACCCCAGAGTGTCACAGAGCAGCTGGCAAAGCAGGAGTGTAGATTGCAGAGTCTCATCCTGGCATCACAAAGTAGAACTGAAGGATTGGTGTGGACCTGAGACGAGAGCCTAATCACGAACACACAATGTTAACAATTTGGCCTTTAGCATTACAGACTTTTCCCTATGCTCATCCAAAGATGTATTACAGGCTTTCCCCCTCTTTCTTATTTAGAAAAAATGTGGTCCTATCATACGCATTACTCGGAAACTTGCATGTTTCATTGAACAATAGATCATGCACATCCTTTCATATAAGCACACGAGAGCTATCTCATTTTTTTTTTAAGTGCTTAGACAGATAGATAGATAGATAGATGATAGATAGCTCAGCAATATCTCATGGAAATGCGAAAATTGATCCAATCACTCCCAGTCTCACTGATTGGCTCAGGTTCGGCGTGTGACCCCAATCCAGTCTGAGCCCCACCCGCAGCTGCAGGCTGGTGTGGTCAAACCTACTCAAATCACATGCCTGAGAACGGGAGAGGGGCAGTTCCCCCGAACTGCTTTTGGCAGGAGAAGGACAAACAATGCTGGAGAAGGAAACAACAAATGTCCCCAACTTCCTCATATCCTTTGCCCTATTGTTTCTATTGGGTTGTTCTGTCATCGGTTTACGGATGTGCTTTGAGTATAGCTATGTTAACCCTTTGTATATGTGTGGAAAATGCTTTTCCCAGCATGTAGTTTCTTATAGTGACTTTTTGCCGTGTGAAAGTTAAAATTAGAATATTGTCCGATGTAACTTTCTTTCACTTTATGGCTGTGGATTTCCTTTTTTGCTTAATAATGGTTTCCTCCTACAAAGATAAGCACACTTGTCACTAGATTGGTCAGGATAGGCTAAGGATGCTATGGTAAGAAAACAAACAACCTCTAAAATTTCAGTGGAGCGACTCAAGTGAAGTATTTCTTGCTCACACTATGTGTTAGGTTGAAAGAAAGCTCCCTACTGGTTGTAGTCACTCGGGGACCCAGGCTGATGGAGGGGAGGCTCCATCTCAAGAAATGATCAGTAAGTAAGCATTAGCTCTTAAAGTTTCTGCCCCCAAATGACATACATGGTTTCCTTTCACATTTTATTGAAAAAATTCAGTCACATGATCAAGATTAATTTGAAATGAATTGGGGAAGTACAATCTTACCATGTGCTTAGGAGAAGAGAACCAAAATATTTGGGAATAGCCGCAATGTAAGCAGAAAGAGTTAGGGGTCCCTGGAAAAAGAAAGATAGGCGGAGCTTACCTAACATAAGAAAAGTCATTTTAGGGGCACTTGGGTGGCTCGGTCTGTTGAGCGTCTGCCTTCGGCTCAGGTCATGATCCCGGAGTCCTGGGACTGAGCCCCGTGTGAGGTTCCCTGCTCAGCAGGGAGTCTGCTTCTCTCCCTCTCTCTCTGCACACCCCCTGCTCATGTTCTTTCTCTCAAATACATAAATACATAAATAAATTCTAAAAAAAGAGAAAAAAAAGTAAAGTCATTTTAGGACCCTGGCCATCTTGTGAAAGAATGTAAGAAAAGCAGCCACTAAAAAAAAAAAAAAAAAAAAAAAAGAATAAACAGCCACTATCAGGCCAGGAGGTAGCCAATCATATCAGGGACAATAAATCAGTGGTAAAACTCCTAGTGCTGTTTCAAAAGGAAAGATTGACCTGACATACATTCTTGACTTATCTTTGCAGAATCTGAACCTCTTTGAGCATTTAGATACCCGACCAACTGGAGCCCGAGAATTGTTGATGCTGATCCTTGCCAGCCTCATGACTTTAACCTGGACTTAGTCACCTTAAGGTGACTTCTGTCCCAATTCCATGCTGTATTCCTCATTGTGCAAGCCCCTTTATGAATATGTATGCACGCTTAGCTTAAAATTTCCCCAGTCTTGTTGTTCAGGGAGACACTGCTTTAGGGAAACATCCCCGGTGTTCTCCTTTGCTTGTTGCAAGTAAAACCCTTCCTTTTCCAATTCTTTGGCTTGATTGTGTCTTTTGGTTCAACACACACCAAGAGGCAAACCCAGTTTCAGGTAACAATAAGGACTACTATATAGATCTTCCTCGACTTATGATGTGGTTACCTCACGATAAACCCATCCTAAGCCTAAAATATCGTCAGTCAAAAATGCATCTAACACACCTACCAAGCATCATAGCCCAGCCTCGCCTGCCTGAAATGTGCTCAGAACACTTACATAAGCCTACAGCTGGGCCAAATCCTCTAGCACAAAGCCTAGTTTACAAGAAAGTGTTGAATATCTCAAGTGATTTGTTGAGTCCTGTACTGAAAGTGGGCAACAGAATGGATGTCTGGGTATGGAGTGGTTCTAAGGCTATTGGTTGTTTACCCTTGTGATGGCCTGGCTGCCTGGTTCCTGTGCCCGTTGCCCCTACCCAGGGTCACCAGAGAGGATTGTACCATACATCACTAGCCCAGGAACAGATCCAAATTCATTCCTGGGAGTACAGTTTCTATTGAAGGCTTTTGCACTATCATAAAGTAAAAAAATCAGTAAGTTGAACCATTGCTAAATCAGAGACTCTCTGTAATCCACATTTCTGGCCACTAAATGCCATCCCCACGGGCAAAATAGCCTCACTCATCCTTTCTGAGGCAGTCAACCCCAGAGTCTCATTCTGGTTGGACCTGTATTCTGACACCTTAATCCACTCAGAGGTTTTTAACGTGGATGTGAAAGTGATATTTTTTATTAGATCCTTGTCGTAAGGTTGAGTTTTCACTGTTTCATCTTTCATCTAATCTGTAATGAGAAGCAGTCTGTCTTCCAACTCTGCAAATCTCTGAATCTGTGGACTCTTTTGCTTTTCATTTCTACTTGCCAACGAGCCAATTTCTCTCTCTCTCTGTGGTTCTCTCCCCGCCCCACCCCTCCTTCTCTATCTTTCTACATCTCTATCTCTCTCTGAAATCTTGTCAAATACAGCTAAGGCACACCATTAATATTATGTTCTCTCTCTCTTTTTAAAGATTTTATTCTCAAGTAATCTCTACACCCAACATGGGGCTCAGACTTACAACCCTGAAATCAAGAGTCCCATGCTCTTCTGACTGAGCCAGCCAGGTATCCCTAATATTATGTTTTCTAACTGCTTCTTCTAGAGTACAAGTTCATTAGGTACATAATCTACCTTCCAAGTAACTTTGGGCAACATCTTTACCAAATGTTTCACTACTGTGTAATATGGCTCACCATCCTTATCAGTGCCAGTGACACCTTTTTAAGTTTTTGTTCTGGCTGCATTTCATATTAGGGATCGGTCAAGATAGGCTAGGGTGTAAGTAACAAACTCCAAAATCTCAATTGCTAACAATGATATGATTATTTCTTGCCTATGCTATGTGTCCAGTGTGGATCAGCAGGGACATCTGCTCTTTAAAGCCACTCAGGAACCTTGGCTGATGGGAGCTGCTCTTCATTATATGCTTCCACAATCATCCCAGCAGGGAGAGAGGGGACATGGCACAAATCCATGGCTCTGCCTAGAAGGGGCACATCTTCCTTTTCCTAATACTTTCTTTTTTTTTTTTTTTTTTTTAATTTTTTTTTTTTTTATTTATTTGACAGAGAGAGAGAGATAGCGAGAGCAGGAACACAAGCAGGGGGAGTGGGAGAGGGAGAAGCAGGCTTCTTGCTGAGCAGGGACCCCGATGTGGGACTCGATCCCAGGACCCTGGGATCATGACCTGAGCCGAAGGCAGACGCTTAACGACTGAGCCACCCAGGCGCCCCCTAATACTTTCTTATTCAAAGTGAATCACACAAGTATGCCTAGCTTCAAAAGGTTCGGGGAAGTGTCCATCTTATCAGATTCACAGAAAAGAGAACCTGCATACTTGTGAATGATCTTAATGGCTATCACAGGTATTTTTGTTTTGAGAATTTATTGCAGTGAAATAGACTACAGGTAACAATTATCCATATACTTGGGTCTAATTTTATAACTCCATGTGGGACTTCTGCTACTCTATTTTTTGTGGTTGTGATAAGAGGCCATCATATTCTAAGCCCACCCTCAAAATTTAATTTTGCTTTACACCTGAATAAAAATACCTAATCCTTAAGACTGAGTTCCTTCCACTTAAGCCACACCCATTCAACAGAAGTTATAAATCAGATGTTTCTTTATTCTATCCCCCTTCCTTATCTGACATTTCCTTCTGTAATTCTAACAGAGACTGAAGACCATGGTTAATAACGTGTTTTGTGAGAAGGTCAATTCAGAAAAATTACAAGTGTTTGTTTTTATTCAAAATGAAAGTTTTGTTTTGTTTTTGCTTTTATTCAAAAAATTTTAAATGGCTTAATTTAGTTCTATGGCTTAATTTAGTTCTAAAATAATGGATATTCTTAAGGTTATGATTATCTACTTCGCTGAATGGAAGAATGTTAGTGAGAAAGAAAACAGAGCTGTTGTTTAGCAACTAATATAAATATCTAGGCATATTTGAGAACTTCAGTAGCAACATGAGACAGCTTTCTAATCTTTCATCCTGAAATTAGATCCTAGGACTGTCTTGAAGCTAGTCTTACTAAATCCAGGCTTTTAAATCATTGGTTGAAAATGCCCTGACAGAAAATATGTCAAGTTAAACATTTTCGTAAAGATGGCTGCTGAGGGGCGCCTGGGTGGCTCAGTTAGTTAAGCGTCTGCCTTCAGCTCAGGTCAGGATCCCAGGGTCCTGGGATCCAGCCCCGAGTCAGGCTCCCGGCTCAGCGGGAAGTCTGCTTCTCCTTTTCCCTCTGCCCCTCCCCCACAATTGGCTCTCTCGCTCTCTCAGATAAACAAATAAAATCTTAAAAAAAAAAAAGATGGCTGTTGAAAACCCCTTTCTGTGAATAAGCACCCAAGGTCACAAGCAAAGAAGACATTCATTCATTCAACTAACATTCATTGGGTCCCTGTTATAGGTCAGGTCCTATTCTAAGTGCAGGGGGTACAGTGGAAAACAAGAGAGGTAGGAACCCTGACCTCCAGGAGCTTACTTTTGGTGTGGGTCAGCACCAACTAGACAAACAGTTGAATAAAATCATTATACACTGCGATCAATACAGTGAAAAAGTGAATAAGAGAATAGTGCATCTGTCAGGATTCGTGGATTCTTTTTTTTTTTTAAGTTATTTATTTATTTATTTAATTTTTGCTCCCAGTGTGGGGCTTGAACTCATGACCCTGAGATCAAGAGTCACATGCTCTTCCCACTGAGCCAGCCAGGCGAGGCTGCATCAGTCTGGATTCTTGATGGCAAGCGAGGATATCCACTTAAAAGGAAAAAAGAGTGGTTCCTGGCTGGCTCAGTCGATAGAGCATGCAACTCTTGATCCTCGTGTGGTGAGTTCAAGCTCCGCATTGGGCATAGAAATTACCTAAAAAAAAAGAAAAAAGAAAAAAACCCAGAAAGATAATTGGGAGCTTTTAGGATCAAAGGGAGCCTGAATGAGTAGGCTTGGAAAGTGAAGTAGAATCCTGAGGGATTGGGGAGTAGGTAGCAGGAACTGAGATGCTATAGAAAGCTATGTTTGCTGGGTCTCTGCCTTGGTGTCCCCATGTCTCCACAGAGAAACAGGGAGCCTGCAGTGAGGTTTTGCTTGATTGGGCTTGGCTCACACACCTTCCCCCTAGCTGAACCATGAAGCTGTTCTCTCTCAGCTTCTGGCCTTCAGGTTGAGTGTCTAGCTCTTGGCACTCCCCTCCCACCAAAACTCCCACAGTGGGGAATTCCCTCTGTGAGGTCTATTATAGTGAAGGTGACTTAGATGTGGGTCAGCCAAAAATAGGGCAAATGTTGACGAAGGTTGAAATAAACTCTACCACCTACTGTCTTTAGATAAGAAGGCATCTCAGAGAAAGTAACATTTAAGCTGAGCCAAGCCTGTTCCTTTCTTCTTCCCAAGTTTGTCACACCATGGTTTTAATGAGTGTTTCCCTGGTGACTGACAAAGTTGAACATCTTTTCACGTATCTATAGGCCATTTGGAATATGATCTTTAGTGAAGTGCCAATTGAAGTCTCTTGTCTATTTGCTGTATTGGGTTGCATGCTCTTTGTTCTGTTAAATTGATTTGAAGGAGTTTATAAGCTTGTAGTATAATGTTCTAAATGATCTCTTTTGTTGGATACATGTATTTCAAATATCCCTCCCACTATTGACTTGCTTTTTTTCTCTCTTAATAGTGTCTTACGATGAAAACAAGTTTTTAAATTTTAACATGCTCTAATGAATGCTTTCCTTTGTGGTTGGCACTTTTTGTGTCCTATTTAAAAAATCTCTGCCTAGGGACACCTGGGTGGCTCAGTCGGTTGGGCGCCTGCCTTTGGCTCAGGTCGTGATCCCAGAGTCCTGGGATCGAGTCCCTCATCAGGCTCCTTGCTCTGCGGGAGTCTGCTTCTCCCTCTGCCTGCCACTCCCCCTGCTTGTGCTCTCCTCTCTCTTTCTCTCTCTCTGACAAATAAATAAAATTTTAAAAATAAATAAATAAATAAATAAATAAATAAAAAATCTCTGCCTAGAGGCACCTGAGTGGCTCAGTCGGTTAGGCATCCAATTCTTGATTTTGGCTCAGGTCATGATCTCAGGGTCATGGGATTGAGCCCCTTGTCAGGCTCTGTGCTCAGTGGGGAGTCTGCTTGAGATTCTCTCTCACCCTCTCCCTCTGCCCCTCCCATGTTTTCTCTCTCTCTCTCTCTAAAATAAAGAAATAAATCTTAAAAAAAAAAAAAGACATCTGGCTTACTTTAAGGTCATAAAGATATTCCTCTATGTTATAAAAGATTTATTTATATTTTTACATTTCATATTTAGATTTATTATCTATCTAGAATTGCTTTCTATGTGCAATTTGAGATAGGGGGTCAAGATTCATTTTATGCTAAATGATATCCAGTTGACCTTTATCTTTTATTGAAAAGATCATGCTTTCCCCCAAGTGTCTCTGAACTATATCTTCTGTTTCTTGGTCTACTTACCTATCCTTATGCTAATATTCACGATTTAATCAATTTAGGTTGCTGTGTCTTGATATCTGGTACTGTGAGGCATCCACTTAGGTTGTTTCCTTTGAGATTGTATTTGTTATTCCTGAATCATTACATTTCTGTAAATATTAGAATCAGTTTATTAGTATTTACAACAAATATGGTAGGGCTCTGATCGCAATTACATTGAATATATTCCAACTAAATATGTACCAATTTGGGGCAAACTGACATCTTTACAATACTGAGTATTCAAATCTGTGAAAAAAGTATAATCCCTTTAGTTATTTGGGTCTTTAATTTCAGTGAAATTTTAATAGTTTTCAGTGTAGAGGCCTTTTTTAAAAGGTGTGTTCCAAGATATCTTTTGCTATTTTAAAAATGTTATTGTAGGGGTGCCTGGCTGGCTCAGTCAGTAGAGCATGTGACTCTCGATCTGGGGGTTGTGAGTTGTGAGTTCTACATTGGGTGTAGAGCTTCCTTAAAAAAAAGATAAAAATAAAAATAAAAGAGTTATTTTAATTGGTATCTTTTCCTGAATTATATTTTCTATTTGTTTACTGCTGATATGTAGAAATAGAATTGATTTTTGTTAGCTCACCATGCCTCAAGTAAACTTGATAAATTCACTTATTAATTCTATTATCTAATAGTTTTTCAGAGAATTATTTTAGATGTTCTCCAGGCACAAACATGTTCTCTGTAAATGACAATTTTATTACACTTTTTTCTAATCCTGATATTTTCTTCTATTTACCTTATCACCTTTCTCAATGCCATTATCAAAAGGTATATTTTCAATATTTTACCATTAACTAGGTTTTCTGTATGTTTTTGGTAGATTCTTATAATCATACAAAGGAGTTACCTTCTATGACTAGTTTATTAAAGTTGATATCATGAATAGGTGTTAAATTTTTATTAAATGCTTTTTCTGCATCTATCAACATGATCATATGACTTTTCACTTTCTGTGTCTGTTAATGTGGTGAATTAAGATTGGTTTTTATTTATTATTTATTTATTTATTTATTAAAAGATTTTATTTATTTATTTGACAGAGACAAAGATAGTGACAGCAGGAACACAAGCAGGGGGAGTGGGAGAGGGAGAAGCAGGCTTCCTGCTGAGCAGGGAGCCCAATGCAGGACTCGATCCCAGGACCCTGGGACCGTGACCTGAACCGAAGGCAGACGCTTAATTGACTGAGCCACCCAGGCGTCCCAAGATGATTGGTTTTTAAATGTTAAACAACTTTTTGTGTTCCTAGGATAAGTGCCTCTTGGCTATATTCTATTTTGCTTTTATATATTGATGTATTCAATTTGCTAATATTTTGCTTAAGAGTTTTGCTCCTATGGAAATGAGAGAGAATTGTCTATACTTTTTTTTTCTTGTAGTATTCTTGTCAGGTTTTGGTTTCAAACCTGGCCTCATAAAGAGTTGAGTATATCTTTTCCTAACCTTGGGAAGACTTTGTGTAAGATTGGTTATTGTTTCTTCCTTAATTGTCTGGGAAATTCACTGGTGAAATCATCTGTGTCTAAAGTTTTCTTTTGTAAGAAGGTTTTAAATAATGGATTCAATTTCTTTGATATATGTAGGACTATTCTTATTTTCTATTTCTTCTTGAGTCAGTTTTGGTAAGTTATATGTTTTATGGAATTTGTTTATTTTATTTAAATCATCAGCTGTACTGCAAACAGGCTGTTCATAGTAGTCTCTTATCTTTTTTAGTGTCTACAGGATCTGTAGTGCTCTTTTATTCATTTGTGGTAGTGATAATTTCTCTTTTTTTTCTTCTTGATCAGCCTTATTAGGGGTAACCAATTTTATTAAAAATGTTAAATAGCCAACTTTCAGCTTTGTTGATCTTCTATATTTTATATTTGTTATAAATTTTATATCTGCTCTTATTTTTATTATTTCCTTACTGCTAGCTTGAGTTTGATTTGGTGTTCTCATAATGTCTTTCTGAGATGGAAACTTACATAATTGATTTTCAACTTAAAAATTTTTCTAATATAGGCATACATGGCTCTAAATTTCTAAGTTTGTTTGTTTTATTACTTTAAAAAATTATGGTAAATTATATAACACAAAAGTTGCCACTTACAAGTTAAACAAATTCAACAAAGGTGTGAAATACAAAACCAACACACAAAAATCAGTTGTGTTTCTATACTAGCAATGAACAGTTTGAAAAAGAAATTAAGAAAATAACTTCATTTGGGGCGCCTGGGTGGCTCAGTCGTTAAGCGTCTGCCTTTGGCTTGGGTCATAGTCCCAGGGTCCTGGGATTGAGCCCCGCATTGGGCTCCCTGCTCGGCAGGAAGCCTGCTTCTCTCTCTCCCACTCCCCCTGCTTGTGTTCCCTCTCTTGCTGTGTCTCTCTCTGTCAAAGAAATGAATAAAAATCTTAAAAAAAAAAAAAAAAAGAAAAAAGAAAATAACTTCATTTATAATGGTATCAATAAAAATAAAATTCTTAGGAGCAAATTTAACCGAAGGATTCATAAGAGATACTAGTCTATAGTTTTCTTTCATTGTAATGTCTTTGTCTGATTTCAGTATCAGGTTAATGCCAGTTTTACAGAATAAGAAAGTACTATGTTCTCTTCATTTTGGGGGAAGAGTTTGAGAAGGATTGGTGTTAATTCTCCTTCAAATATTTGGTAGAAGTCATCAGTGAAATCATCTGGTCCTGGGATTTCTTTGTTGGGAGGATTTTTTTTTTTAATTATGAGTTCAATTTCCTTACTTGTTATAAGTCTATTCAGATTTTCTATTTCTTCATGAGTCATTTTGATAGCTTGTGTGTTTCTAGGAATTTGTCCATTTCATCTAGGTTATCCAATTGGTTGGAGTACAGTTGTCATAGTATTCTCTTGTAATTTTTTTCATTTCCATGAAGTTGATTGTGTTGTTTGATTTCCATATATTGTGCATTTTCCAGTTGTCCTTTGGTTATTAATTTCTAGTTTCATTCTATTGTGATTGGAAAAGATATTTTGTATAATTTCAATATTTTTGAATTTATTAAGACTTGTTTTGTGGACTAACATATAGTCTATCCTGGAGAATATTTCATGTGCCCTTGCTTCATATATTTTGGGGTTCTGTCAATATGTACATATATGTTTATATGTGTTGTATCTTCTATATGTATTAAATCTTTGTCAATACAAATGTAAATGGATTAGACTCTCCAATTAAAAGACAGATTGTCAGAATGGATTTTATTTATTTATTTTTTTAAGATTTTATTTATTTGACAGAGAGAGACACAGGGAGAGAGGGAACACAAGCAGGGGGAGCAGCAGGCAGAGGGAAAGCAGGCTCTCTGCTAAGCAAGGAGCCCCATATGGGGCTCGATCTTAGGACCCTGGGATCATGACTCGAGCCGAAGGCAGACGCTTAACCGACTGAGCCACTCAGGTATCCCTGTCAGAAGGAATTAAAAAAAAAATTTTTTTTATCTTTATATAATGCCCTTCTTTGTCTCTTATAACTTTTTTAATTTAAAATCTATTTTGTCTGATAATAATATATAACCACTCTCTTTTGGTTATTATTTGTGTGGAGTATTTTTTCCCACTTTCAATCTCTTTGTGCCTTTATATCTAAAAGTTGTCTCTTGTAGATAGCATATAAATGAATCATTTTTTTTCTGTTCTAACAATATCTCTCTGTTAAGTGGAGAGTTTAATCTGTTTACATTTAAAGTAATTACTGATAAGAAAGGACTTCTCTCTGCCACTTAACTATTTCTTTTCTGTATGATTTATATACTTTTTATTCCTCAATTCCTCCATTACTGCCTTTTTTTTGTATCTGGCTGACTTTTTTATAGTGTTCTGATTCTGTTATTCTTTTTTTTTTTTTTTTAAAGATTTTATTTTTTTATTTGACAGAGAAAGACACAGCAAGAGAGGGAACACAAGCAGAGGGAGTGGAAGAGAGAGAAACAGGCTTCCTGCTGAGTAGGGAGCCTGATGCGTGGCTCAATCCCAGGACCCTGGGATCATGACCTGAGCGGAAAGCAGACGCTTAACAACTGAGCCAGCCAGGCGTTCCTGATTCCGTTATTCTTTTTTTTTTTAAAGATTTTATTTATTTATTTGAGAGAGAGAGAATGAAAGAGAGAGCCATGAGAGGGGGGAGGGTCAGAGGGAGAAGCAGACTCCCTGCCGAGCAGGGAGCCTGATGCGGGACTCGATCCAGGGACTCCAGGATCATGACCTGAGCCGAAGGCAGTCGCTTAACCAACTGAGCCACCCAGGTGCCCTGATTCCGTTATTCTTAACTTTCCTGTACATATTTTAGTGATTTTCCAACCTAATCTGAATAGTACCAACTAAATTTCAATAATAAGCACTCTGCTCTCATACATCTCTGTTCCTTCCTTTTATTGTCACAGATTGCTCCTTTATACATGATGTGCCCATTAACATAGATATGTAGTTATTATTTTGAGCATTTATATTTTATATTTTATTTTCAAAGGTTTTATTTATTTTTGAGAGAGAGAAAGAGCACAAGCAGTGGGGAGAGGCAGAGGAAGAAGCAGACCCCCTGCTAAGCAGGGAGTCCAGTGGGGGGTTTGATCACAGGACCCTGAGATCATGACCTGAGCTGAAGGCAGACACTTAACCACTGAGCCACCTGGGCTCCCTGAGCATTTATATTTTAGATCATATAGAAAAAAGGGGGAAGAGTTACAAACCAAAAGTATAATAATACTGACTTTTATTTACCTATGTCGTTACCTTTACCAGTGTTCTTTATTTCTTCACATGGCTTTGAGTTACTGTTCACTGTCCTTTCCTTTTAACCTAAAAGATTCTCTTTAGCATTCCTTCTAGGGCAGGTTTGTTAGTAGTAAGCTCTCTTAGCTTTTATTTATCTTGAAATGTCTTAGACTTCATTCTTTTTTTAAAGATTTTATGCATTCATTTGAGAGAGAGAGAGAGTGTGTGCGCACAAGTGGGGGAGGGGCAGAGGGAGGGGAAGAAGCAGACTCCCTGCTGAGCAGGGAGCCCAAAGACTTGGGGCTCAATCCCAGGACCCCGGGATCATGACCTGAGCCGAAGGCAGATTCTTAACCAACTGAGCCACCTAGGTGCCCCTTATATTAGCCTTCATTCTTGAAGGATAATTTTGCTGGATATAGAATTCTTATTTGGCAGGGTTTATTTACAGCAGCACTTTAAATATGGAACCCCATTGCTCTGCAGCCTCGACTGTTTCTGATGAGAAATTGGCTTTTAGTCTGATTGAGAGTACGTGTATATGATAAATTGTTTTACTCTTCCTGCTTTCAAGATTTCCTCTACTTTCTTCTGACTGTTTAAATCTGTTCTGGAACCCCTCTAGTGATTTTTTCATTTTAGTTATTTTACTTTTCAGCTCCAGAATTTCTACTTCTTTCCTTTTAACAATTTCTATCTCTTTATTCATATTTTCATTTTGTTCATACATTATTTACCTCATTTCCTTTAGCTCTTTGAGAATATTTAAAACACTGGATTTAAAGTCTTTGACGACAGGCTTTAGGTGTCATCAAAAAACTGAGCATTCGAATATTATAATGTGTTATCTCTGGGACTCAAATGCTCTCCCTTCTCCAGGGTTTACTGTTCTTGATTGTTGAAGCCTCAGCTTGTGTTCAGCCAGTGTTTTTACTGAGATTTCCTTGAGCACTGGGAACTTAAACAAACAAACAAACAAAACACCTTTCCCAATCTTTGTGGTTTGGCTCTGTGTGGGGGTATTTCTTTTAACACTTAACTTGGCCATTTGAAATTCTTCCTGAGCCTTCACTTTCTGGTTGCACTGAGCATATTTATCAGTCAATGGTGGAATCTTAGGGCTTTCTTGTGTCTTTCCTGAGATGTATCTTGTCTCAGGCACATGTGTGTGGCCTTCTAAATGCCCCAGTGTTCATGAGCATTTTTCAGTTTGAATGACCTAATTTCCCAGTAAATTTCTCTCCCCAGCTTTTACTCCCAAGCTTTAGGTGGTCTATTTAGGTACCAATTGTAATCTTTGGCCCCAGGCAGTTGCAGGTTGTTTATTCATCTTACAGTGTTTTCAAGCAATGTCTGCGGCTTTTCCATTGTGGGTTCCAGGTTAAGCAAAACAGAGATAGGCCTTACATTAGTCCTTCAGCTAGCTCCCAGGAAGGTTAGAACAGAGGAACACAATGATTTCCAGGTACCAGGGCTCCATCCTGGGAAGGTAGGCTGCTGTCTTCAAGACTGCTGCCAAGTCAGGGGGGAGTACGGCAGGGGTAAGTGAAAGTACCATAAAGTTTTCTTACCATTCTTAAGTTGTCTTTTTTTTTTTTGGATTAAGCATTTGCTTGGTTGCTATAAACCTTTGACTATTTTTCAGAGCTCTGACAAAGTTGGTCTGACAGTTGCTGGTTATTATTTAAAGTTTCCGTGGAGGTATGGGAGTTTGAGTTGCCTATTCTGCCGTTTTGATGATGTCTCTCTCCCCACAATTTTCATACATTGTATCTTCAATATTTATATACATGTATACTTTTCAGATATACATATTCATATATATATGAAAAAATGTGTACTTTTATATTGAAGTAATTACAGATTCACAGGAGATTGCAAAGAAATGTACAGCGAAGCCACACTCATCCTTTCCTCCATCTCCCCCAAAGTTAACATTTTACGGAACTACAGTGTAATACCATGAAATTGAAATTGGTAAGAACCACCCTTTCCCCTTATCCCTAACTGCCTGGCACCCACTAGTCTATTCACCATCTCTGTAATTATGTTATTTCATTAATGTTACATAAATAGAATCAGGCAATAAGCATCCTTTTGGGATTAGTTTTTTTCTGTCAATATAATTTCCCTGGGGTTTATCCAAGTTGTTGTGTGTGTCAACAGTTTTTTTTCTTTTTCTTTTTGTTTTTAGATTGCTGAGTAGTACTCCATGGTATACATGTATCACAGTTTGTTTAGCCATTTACCCATTAAAGGAGATTTGGATAGTTTCTAGTTTGGGGCTCTTGTAAATAAAACTGCTATGAACATTCTTGTACAATTTCCTGCATGGAAAGAAGTCTCTCTTTCTCTGGGATAAATGTCCAAGAATTGTTGAGTTGTATGGTGAGTACATTTTCAGTTTTCAAAGAACTGCCAAACCTATTTTTCAAAGTGGCTATACCATTCCTACAACAAACACATGTGTGATCCATGTCTAAGAAAGCTATGTCTCATTCAAGGTTATAGAGATTTACTCCTAAGAGTTTTATAGTTTTAACTCATATTTAGGTCTATGATTAGTTCTGAGTTAATTTTTATATGCTGGGTGGGACAATAATTTTAGGGCCCACAAAAATGTTTTAAATCTTTAAAATCAGAAGAAAAGGTAAGTATACTCTGCTTGGATTGCATTAGTCTTTATACCAATACAAATGTAAAATGTAGTTTTTTTTAAATGTAATTTTTAATATATATATACTTAATATATTTATATATTTATGGAAGAAGGGGTCTCTGAGGTTCTTTCTGACACCAAATATGTGATATCTTTCCACACCAATTCTCCAACACCAACTAAGTATCCAACAATTCAGTTTTGACACCAACTCCAGGCAGAAGCTCAGACCTCACAAGACTGCCCCTACTTCAGATACCAGGTGCCAGTCCCATAGGCCACTTGTACTGCTGACTTACCAAATTTGAGGATTCCTATAATTCCTGCTCAGTTTTGATAATTCATTAGAGTGGGCTCACAAAACTCAGGAAAACACTTTACTTAGATTTACCAGTTTATTATAAAGGAAATAACTCAGGAACAGCCAAATGGAGGAGATGCATAGAGTAATGCATGAAGGGTGGGGATGCAGAGCGCCCTTGCCCTCTCTGGGCACCCGCCTTCCAGTACTTCCATGTATTTACTAACCCCCATCTAATCATGTATTTAGTCTTTGTGTTTAGTCTTACCAGTGACCAGCTCCCATCCTGAAGCTCCTGAGGAGCCATACTCTCTCACCTCATTAGTATAAGCTCAGGTATGGTGGAAAGGGGCTCATCATGAATAATGAAAGATAATCCTATCCTCCAGAAATTTTAAAGGTTTTAGGAACTCTGTGCCAGGAACCAGGGACGAAGTCATATATATATTTTTTATTATAGCATAGTCCCTAGAAGGCAAAAGTGTGTAGGGCAATGAAAGTCATAATGTGGTCCTGTCAGTTGAGTAGCCTTCCTAGCAGTCCATTTGTGAAATTATGGCATCTTGGAATAGGGTGATGGTAGTGGATGGCCAGTGAAATGGACAGGCTTGGGATATGTTTTAGAGGCAGAGTCAGCTGGATTGGCTGAAGGATTGGATGTGAGAGGTGAATGAAAGAGAGGGACCAAGGATGATTTCCGGATTTTTGGTTTGAACAACTGGCTGAATTATGGTGCCGTCCGCGGAGAATAGTGGGAAAGGAACAGGGCTAGGGGTAAAATCAAGGCACTATTTGACATGGAAATCTTGAGATGACTAGGAGTCATGAAATAGAGCTATTAAGTAGCCAGTTGGATTTGTGAACCTGGATTTTGGTGGGGAGGTCTGGGCTAGACAGAAATTTGAATGTCAACGAGCTGGATAAATTCACCTGGGGAGTGTAAAAAGAGAAGATAAGAGGGTGAGGACTGAGCCCTGGAGGGCTACAACATTTAAAGGTTGAGCCAAAGAGAAGAAATCAGCAGATGATTTTGACAAGGAGGCTCAGTGAAGGAACAGGAAAATCAGGACAGGGAGATGTTAAAGGAAGTTCGGGGGAAACGTGTTTCAAGAGAAAGGAGTCTTGTCCACTGTTTGCAGTTCTCCTGAGAGGTCATTTTAGATAATGGAGAATTGACCATTGGTTTTGGAAACATGGAGATCATTAATAATCTTGATCGGTGATCCTGATGAGAGAAGTCAAGGCTGGATCAGAGTAGGCAGAGAAGGGAATGTGATGTGAGGAAGGGAGAACAATCACTGTAGAGAGATCTTGAAATACCCGAGAATTTTTGCAGTGGAGAGAAACAGAGCAGTTCTGGAGGAGATTTTGGAGTCAAGGGAGGTTTTGTTTTAGGTGGGAGGAATTTCAGTATGTTTATATGCTGATAGGAGTAATCTAATAGGGGAAAAAGTAATGATGCTGGAGGGCGAGGTGATTGTAGGAGTAAAGTTCTTAGGAATGTGGGAGGAAAGGAATCCAGGTCACTGGTAGAGGGACTGGCCTTCATAGGCACAGGGGCCCTTCTTCATTCATAGTAACCCAAATGTTACTATGTCTGTAGGAATAGTTTTGATGGTGAGTAGATCAGGGAGTTCATGTCTGTTTTCTTTTCATTTTTTCAATGAGGAATGAAGCAAAATGGAGAGCAGAAAGTGGGGGTTAGGGAGGAGGTATAGGAGGCAGTAGAGAGGAAAAGGTGTGAAATAATTCTTTCATCACATCTACTTAAATGTCAGTTTATTGGAGAAAGCCCTCCAGGTATTAAGTACATCTCCTTCCAACCCTTATTCTCTCACTGAACCCCCTTGCTCTTTTCTGGTACTCATCACCAGTTGTAATTGTATCTTTATTGGTTCACTTGTCTGTTCCTCCATTACAGAAGTACAGGAGGGCGGTTACTTTGTTTTTAATTTCCCGATGTATACATAAAGAAACAGGACGGTTACATAATCACTAAATAATTACTTGTTGAAACAAAGAATTAATGAATGAACGTCTTCAGAATTTTGTCTTAGGTCACCCCTGTTAAGTGTTTGGACAAGTCACTTTTCCTCTCTGAGCCCTCATTTCTGACTATATACATACCACGTGAATTGTAATCTTTTCTCTGCCCACCTCAAAGCACTGTCATGAGGAGGATCGGAGCTAATAAATCTGGAAATGCATCATCAAATGATCCTCAAATGTAACGGATTGTTATTTTTAGCCCACGCGTAGCCTGGCAGGTAGCAGGTGCCAAAAAGGACTCGCTGATTGGGGGAGGGGGCCATTACAGGTTCTGTGACTGTAGGCATCGAGGCTTTGCAGAAGGGTTCCGCAGGCCGCGGAGGGGCGGGGCTCAGGCCCGCAGCCCCCTCGCTCCGGCCTTTCCCTGGAGGCGCTAGCCCGGAGAGGATGGGGGGCGGGGAGGTCAAGGGGGGAGTAACTGTCAAACCTCCCCATTTGGCGCCATTATTTAAATGGTACGTGCCGGTCTCGCTGCTGTACGTGCCCGGGGCGGGGCTCCGAGCGCCGGGAGAGGGGCGGAGGCCGGAGGCAGGACGGGGAGGTGGAGGGGCGAGAGGGGACGGGCCAGGGCGGGGCCAGGCTGGCTAGAGGGGCGGGTCTAGCGGCGGCCCCCGGCGAGGTTCAGTGCGCTTGCGCTGACAGACGCAAGATGGCGGACAGTGCGGAACTAAAGGTAAAGCGCAGCTCGAATTCACTTCTAATATTCGGCCGCGGAGACGGCGCCGCTGGTGCCGAGGGGGATGGGTCCGGCCCTGGGGGGCCGCTCGGGCCTGACTCCACCCGGGCCTGGAGTTGTAGGGAGGAGCGGCGCGTCCGGCCCCAGCTGAGGGGGCCCGGCAGCGGCGGGCCGCGGGCCCCGGGTGCCTCGGGGGCGCTGACGGGTCGTCCCCGGCGTGTTATTGTTGTGGGCGCCTCTGGCGGGGGTGGCGGGGGAAGAGATCGGGAGTCGGGAGGTAGGGGCCTCGGCTGCCCCCTGGGCTCGGCTTCTTCACCTTCCACCAGCCTCCCCGCCCCCCCATGGGGAACGGGGGCTGGGGCAGAGTGTTCGTGTAGGGGGGATTGGGAAAGCTCCCCGCCGCCGCTTCCTCTTCCTCCTTTGCAGTCCCGGGCTGCTGTCAGGAGCTCTCCTCAGACCCCCGGGAACTTGGCTTCGGCCGCCCCGCCCCTCCGTGGGTCCCTGCCGCCCCCGCCCCGGACTCGGCTCTACCCGGCTGCCCGCCTGTCAGGAGGCGCCCGGGGTGCCCCGCTTGTGGCTAGCGCGATCCTGGGGCTATGGGGCGGGGATGTGGGGACAAGCTCCGGTAAAGTTTAGTGAGCTCCGGGCCGGCGTTGGGGTTCGGCTGAGGGGTAGCGGGGTAGTCTGCCTGGGCGGGACGTTACTTTCTCTCTCATTCTGGGCAACCGGGGGGGGGGGGAAGAACCCCCCTCGAAGGGTGTGTATTTGGAAGCAGTGGTGGGTGGTGGGAAACAGCTACCTCTCCCTTCTTTTCCTTCTCTTCCTTTGCCTGGTGTGGAGGGTGAGAGGAGCCTTTGGGGGTCTCTGCACACACCATGATGGCGATGCTATAGCTGATGGAGGTGAATGGTTCGTGTTTATATCCCCCCGTTGCCTTTTGTTTGTAGGGACATCTTGCTGGCCATGTTGATTTGAACGAAATTCTCCCCTTATCCTACTTCAACCCCCAATAAATAGAACGTTCCTCTCAACTGTACCAATTACTCACGCCTCGCGAAATTGGATGAAAGGGTGCCCCCTTTTCCCCGCTTTTTCTCCCACCCCAATCTTCTTTACCTGATGATGGCTTCTTTACCGAAGCAGATATACCACTACACAAGCTGTTGGGGGAGGGGGGTGGAACCCTTATGATTGGATTGTGACAAATGGGGCTCCGCTTGAATAATTTTGGTTTAGTAGCAGGCAGTTTTAACTAACGCGTATTATTTCGAGGCTCTGAACGCGATATTCCCCTCTCTGTGGCTTCCTGTGTGTGAACCAAGCAGCTGGTTATATCTTGACCCAGAGAACTGACATCTCTGTCAGAGTGGCGATTGGGATATACAGTTGTAAATCTTTGGGGAGGGTCCTCTGTCTCTATTTAATAAAAATTATTTTTAAAAAATTTCTCCGTTATACTGAAACGACAGCTTCTAGAACAGGCAAACACCAGGTTTGTTTCTGGAGTTTTTCTGTGGAAAGCTTCGCTGAAAGATCAGTTTCCTCAATAATTTTGCAATGTTAACATTCCAAAATTTGTATATTAAGGCGCTGGCTTTGAATGTCATTCTTTTAAAACTTACTTCTAATTACAAATTAATTGAAGAGAGAGCGGATTTGGAATGGTTGGTCTCGTTTTTTTCCAGTTTCAAACTATTGACTGAAATTAAAAAGCCTCAGCAATTGGAATATTTTTGAGGTCATTAACTCTTGAAATACAAAGTACACAACTTTAAGATACATGTTTTCTATAGTTTCACTCTTAAGATGTAGTCACAGTGTTGCTGTGATCTTTGCCTTCTAATATTTATTTTGTTTGGAATCCTTTTGAATGATAGCTAATCAGTTCTGTTATACATGGGCCACAGAATAAAGCTGAAAAGCTTGCGCTGGTTATATTGTCACTCTTGATGCTGTCCAAAGAAACTGGTATGGAAAGCACATGCTGGGAGATTTCCTCCTTTGTTCTTTCTCATTTTAAAGAAAGTGCCTTTGGGGATAGATCAGATCCCTGGTGTGAGTCTTGTTAGGTAAAGTTTCTCTTTACAGAAATGAGCCTGTATCAGATAAATGCTGAACACTTGGGGGAAACATTATTTTTCTAAAAATGGTCTCCCTTTTTGCTCTCTCAAAAATCTACTTGAGTTTTTTTCAGAGGAAAAACTACTCTTGTGTTCCTGTAGTACAATTTTTTTCCAATTATAATAACTGTTTTGACCTACTGGTTTGGCATTGTGTGTTCCCAATACTTTGAGAAGCTGTGATAAATTGCTTAGCTGGTGATAGCTGTGTTGAAAATTTTAGTACTTGATTGTGGTTAAATTTGCTGGGCTTTTTTTTTTTTTTTTTGAAGGGGTAGATGATCTTAGGAACGCCTACCATAGTTATTTGAGAATGTGTGTATATAATTTTCTGTGCAGTAAGCTTTGGAAGATACTCCTTTTGGAAATTACATTTTCTGATGGTTTTTCTTTTTTGTTTTGGAAGTAAGTAGCATTTATTCTTAATAAGATAGGATAAGTCAGAATAAAATTTAAAAAAAAACCCAGATTTTTCAGCTTTAGGTGAAAATATAGTACTGACAATGGCTTTCCAACTATGAGGCTTTGAGTAAATACAGTGACTTTTTTGTTATCTTAATTCACAACCCACATTTCATCTTGCTGTGGATTGTATTCATAATTATTTTCCTCATGGCCCATTTGAGTGAGTCCTTTTAAATCTATAACAAATCTACAAAGATCGGATGGGAAAAATGGATAGATCTGTATCTCCTGTAGGAATAGTGCAAGCTGCAACACTTGAAGATAGTGCCAATAAAAATTAGATTGTGAGTCATACATATCAAAAAGAATTCTCTGTGCGCATTTGTTTATGAAAGGTTTAATTTTTCATTAGGGGAATACCCATAAATGACATGTGTAAGAAGGTCGAGAGTGAGCATTTTATTATCTTTAGGAACTTAAAAAGCAGGAGGGTGTGATGGCCAGATGATCTTGGAAGTTAAAAATCTGACAGCTTCATGTAGTTCCTCTTAAAGTACCTTTTTTTTTTTAAGATTTATTTATTTATTTTAGAGAGAGACAGTGCATGCCCTTGCTCGAGGGGGAGTTGAGGGAGGGGCAGAGGGAGAGGAGGAAAATCTCAAGTAGACTTCCTGCTGAGCATGGAGCCTGGGGTGGGGTGGGGGTGGGGGGGCTCAAGGGCTTGATCTCACAATGCTAAGATGACCTGAGCAGAAATCAAGAGTCGGATGCTTAACCAGCTGAGCCACCTAGGCGCCCCAAAGTACTTTTTTTATTACAGTTTTTTTGCATTAACTCTCAAATCAAGTTATATTGCCATTTTAACTCACAGGAGGAACAGTGGGGAGGAAGAAGTTCATCATTTTAGTGGAATAAAATAATGGAATTCAATGGGAAGAGAAGCCATACTTTTGACACTATGCTTTTAAAGTATAAGTATGTCAGTAAATTCTGTTGTCGTATTCTGCCTCTTTATTTTCAAGAAATAGCCACTTAATTTTAATCTTTGTGTTGTGATTTGTCTGCTTTTATTTCAGATAGAAGGAAATAAACCTTACAGTTGATGTGTGAATTTGATTTGACTCTCCCTATTTTGGTTTGGTGTCAAGTGCCACATTTAGATAGGTTTTGTTTTAAGTCACCATTTTTATGAAGAGTATTTGAAAACAATTTATAAAACACTTTAGTTTTTAAGTATTTCATACAGTTGTTTTGAAATACTGCTTTTTCATCTACAGTTTTCTCCTAGGTCATTGTATTGTCTTTCTCTTCAAAGAGTCTCTTGTAACCACTGTGGATTGCAATAGTGCTTAGTGGTGAGTCCATAGCTGATTGACCTTGGGTTTCTCCTGGTGAACTACATCAACGTGCTGCTCCAGGGTGCTTGCTGAGGCTTTTTGAGTTCAGTGTGATTTGTACCCTTTCCTGGTGGTAACTAGGGATAAGAAAATAAAATGGCTCATGGTTGTAGTGGGAACTGGGAAGAAGTATCTGAGTTTCTGAAAAACTGGGTGTTTATGATAAGATGTAGCCTTTAAGACCCCTGGTTCATTACTTTATAGAATTGATTGTAGTGCTTTCTGAAGTATTTTGCTCTGGCATTAAGCACCTTTTTCTTTTCTTTGTATTTGAATGAATAATATTTTTGTATAGTACTTTGTACTTTATAATGTTGCAGTTTATAATGTATCACATTATCTCATCTGATCTTTCCAACAGTTCTTTGAGGTAGGAAGGCAGGTCATATCTCTTTTATTGATGAAGTGAGCCCAGAAAGAGTAAGTGACTAGCCCAAGGTCATACAAGTAAAAGTGGCAGGAACTTGAACCTAGGTCTTAATGATTTCAAACCCTGTACTGTATAGGCTGCTGTAAAGGTGCCATGTCTGTCCTGGAGCCCTCTAGGGTGCCTCGCTCACAAAGAATTCCAGTTATGTTGTTGCTAATACTTTCCCTCTTGCTCTATGCCAGGGTATTTTTGGATATTCCTTGGGCCTTTTGCAAGGAATATTTTGGAGTTTGGTAGTTGGAATCATAGATGTTAATTCTTGCAAATGTCATTTTGCCAAAATTTCAGAGAATACTGAAAAATAAGCAGAAAAAAAAAAAAGACACCTGTAATCCCAGCACTTAGAAATATCATGGTTAACATCTGGGTATCTATCTGTTTAGACTTTCTCTCTGTGAACATATGTGTATGTATATTCATCACAAAAAGAGATCATGTTTTTCTTTATGTGTAATCTGCTATTTTCATGGCTAACTTTCTAGGTAAGTAAATATAGGTCTGTGTGATCATTTGAAAGGTAACATTGTATTTTATTCAGCTAGTCCCTTATCATTGGACAATTAGATATTTCTACTTTTTTGCTCTTTTAAACAATGTCTTGACAAACAGCCTGATATAAAGGGTTGCACGTGTTTTATTCTAACAGAATACTTGATATGACAGAACTTTTTCTGTGCTTTAGGGAACAATGCTAAGGGTATTTTGATTAGATGAAGTGTTGTGAGTGAAATAAGTAATTCTTGATTTGTTCATTGTCTATACCTTTGTTTCTGTTTCTATAAACCTATCAGATAAGATTATTAAATGATGGCAGAGTATATTCTATAAAAATGTAAGTAAACATTTGATAAAGTATGAAATAGAGTATGAAACAGTATTTATGATTTATTTCAAGTATGTTTGATTTTGGAAATTATATCATAGTAATCAAATATTGGAAGTTTATGTGCCTTGTTTAGATGTGCATCTGTTTTTAACTGACATTTTAAGAAAAGTAGTGCTGAGCATTAATATAAAGTGGAAATGAGAATTTGCCTTACTCATATTTTTTTCTCAAAACTAAATGTTGCCAAAGTATTAGTTTGGTAGATAACATTGTTTTGAGGAGGCTGTTACAGAAAAGAGGTTACAGAGGCAATGAAAATATTTTTCTATTTTAAGAAGAAGCCTTTATGGGTTAAATTAACTAATAAATGCATATGTGAACCTTTATGGGTTAAATCAATAAATGGATATGTCAGTTAAGAATATTATTTGTGCAACATCTGGGAAGTACTGCACTGTAGAAGGAATAGTTGATGAGATTAAGGGCATGAAAGTGATCAAACTCTAAATTTGACATGTCAGATTTAGTCCATGTAAACTTGAATTTATATAACAAGTTTTACCATTAGGATTTTTAAAAATAGGTGAAAGGAAATTTTAAGTACATGGTTGTGTTTTATTATCAGTTTCATAATTGCTATGCACTTTTTGCTACTCTTATTACAAAACGTTTGTGATTATACTTCCCTTTCCATGTTAAAAACTGTGGAACTCCCACTATTTTTCATTCCTTCTACTTTTGGTTTAAGTGGTATCACATGAAATGATAGCCCCCAAACTCTCCCTTCAGAATTACCTGGTAAAACTTCCTTCTTTGTAATGAATTTCTAAAACTCAGTAAAATGAAAAAATTACCTTTTTCCCTTTTCTGTTTCACCTTAGATCAAACAAAATAAATATAAATCCTTTGAACATTAACTAGTAACTTTGAAATATCAATAACTCTCTGGAGATTGTTGCAAATGTGCCTATTTTTTTTAAAACTTCATCTCCTTCTTACCTTTCCTGCTATTCTTTTTTGCTTTCAATTTTCCCCCCTTTGGCTCCCATGTTAATTTTCCCAAAACATTTCTTTTCATCCTGTCACTCCAATGGCTTTCCATTGAAAACAAGATAAAGTCTTAGCCCTCAGGTATTCAGGATTTTCTATAGTCTGATCCCAGTCCACTTTTTGTGTATTTTGTCTCCTGTACTCTATGGCAAAAGTCCTTAACTTAAAGCCAGAGCTGTTAGTTTGCTTCTTTTTGTTGACTGGTGTTCTGCTTTGTACACCACTTCATTTTCCCCCATTCCTACCCTGTGTACGTAGTAGGTGCTTAAGATACATTTGTGAAATGAACAAATTATGTTCAAAATTCGTTTCTTTTAGTAAGGGGGCTGATGCACATGTCTATATGACAGTCTCAATTGTAAATGTTCACATCATCACATTTTATTTTATGGCTGCTTTGTAGATGAACTTGAATAACGTTAAATCTAGAATAATTTATGGGGTGCCTGGGTGGCTCAGTTGGTTAAGCATCTGCCTTCGGCTCAGGTCATGGTCCCAGGGTCCTGGGATCAAGTGCCACATTGGGCTTCCTGCTCAGCGGGGAGCCTACTTGTCCCTGTGCCTGCCGCTCCCCCTGCTTGTGTGCTCTCGCTCTCCCCTCTCTCTCTCTGACAAATAAAACCTTTAAAAAAAATAAAGAAAATCTAGAATAATTTATGAAAGACTGTTTTAGGTTTGCCTTTTATATTTCTTTACGTTATATAGATAATAAGTGACTACATTTCGGGCGCCTGGGTGGCTCAGTTGGTTAAGCGACTGCCTTCGGCTCAGGTCATGATCCTGGAGTCCCTGGATCGAGTCCCGCATCGGGCTCCCTGCTCGGCAGGGAGTCTGCTTCTCCCTCTGACCCTCCCCCCTCTCATGTGCTTGCTCTCTCTCATTCTCTCTCTCTCAAATAAATAAATAAAAAATCTTTAAAAAAAAAAAAAAATAAGTGACTACATTTCTGATTGTAGTGATATGGCAGTAAATAGAGTACAATTTTATTTTATTTTATTTTATTTTTTAAGATTTTATTTATTTATTTGAGTGAAAGAGAGAGAGCCCAAGAAGGGGGGAGGGTCAGAGGGAGAAGCAGACTCCCTGCTGAGCAGGGAGCCTGATGTGGGACTCGATTCCGGCATTCCGGGATCATGACCTGAGCCGAAGGCAGTCGCTTAACCAACTGAGCCACCCAGGCGCCCTAGAGTACAATTTTAAAGACCGTCATCATCTTCAACCCTCCCCTCCCCCAGAGGTAATCACTTCGGTATCTATTATTTTTTTGGGGGGTGGGGAGCATAACAGCTTTATTGAGATACAATTCACATACCATACAGTTCATCTATTTGAAGTACACAATTAACTGGTTTTTAATACATTTACAAAGTTGTACAACCATCAACATAATCAATTTTAGAATATTTTCCTTACCCCCAAAAGAAATCCTGTACCTTTCAGCTATCACCCCCACTGCCCACAACTCATTTCACCCTGAGGCAGCTGCTAATCTGCTTTTGGTCTCTGTAGATTTGACTATTTTGGACATTTCATATATATGAAATAATATATAGTCTTCTGTGTCTGATCTGTTCATTTTTCTTTGGATGGGCATTAACTGTGCCTGTATAATATTTTTAATTTATTGTATGTATATATCTAGATTCAGATATGACTGGGCACACAGAAGGAACTCAGTATTACTAAATGAATGTACATGTACGTAAATGTATTTTCTAAAAACATAAGTGGGATCATACTATACCTAATATCCTTTAACTTGCTTTTTTCACTTAATATAATATATATTGAAGATCTTTCCATGTCATATCCCAAAGTGAGATCATCTCATTCTTTTTTTTAACAGTGCACATATTTTGTATGTATATTTATAGAGGTTTACCTCTTGAATTTATCAATGTATATGTCTAAAAGTTCTTAACTTGTGTTGATAGTTTTGTTATACTGTTGCTTTTTTTAAAAGAGTTGCCACATTTAATATAATATCTATGGTATTAGCATTGGAGTTTCACTGAAAAATAGGAATAAAAACTAAAACAGGTAAAGGTTGTTTGGCTTGAGGAGAAATGGAATGTAGGCTCTTTATGGGATTCTGGCAGTGCACAACCAAAGCAGTTCATTTTGTATTTGGGTTTCTGAATGTGAGCAAGCCTGTTTTTAGCTTCATGGCATAGTGCTTAAAATAGAATTTAACATGCTATCTTGTGCTTTATGGTGAATTTTTAAGACTTTTTCTTGCAGTCGTGTAGGTCTAATCTTAAAAAAAGATCGGAAAGATTTCAGGATAAACATTTTTCTCTTACATTAAAATCATCGTTCTGGTCTCCTCTAGGGTTCTGTAAGTTACCCAAGAAAGGGAATGTAGAGGCGCCTAGCTGATGGTAGGTACTTGGCAATAATTTGTTACTTATTCAGGAAGTTATCTATCACATTCTGTCATTCATAATTTTTGAGTTCCAACTCTGAGGTATCAGGCTATCAGTGGTTTAAGTATATCTCTGTGTATATGTGTGTATTTAGACATTCTTGTTATAATGGGATATTTATTAAAAAAATTACCTTTTTTTAATCATACAAGTAGTGTATCAGCTATTACAATGGTTCTCAAAGTCCATTTTCCAGGCTTCTGGTGGCTGTCTAGGCTCTTTCTGGGGGTGGTCCAAGCCTAAAACTATTTTTTTTTTTTTTAAAGTATTTATTTATTTGACAGAGAGAGACACTAGCGAGAGAGGGAACACAAGCAGGGGGAATAGGAGAGGGAGAAGCAGGCTTCTCGCGGGGCAGGGAGCCTGATGTGGGGCTCGATCCCAGGACCCTGGGATCATGACCTGAGCCGAAGGCAGATGCTTAACGACTGAGCCACCCAGGCGCCCCTAAAACTATTTTTCTAATAGTAGTAAGGCACTATTTATTGTATTGGCATTTGCAGAATCAGTGGTGGGTAAAATTGTTGGTGCCTTAGCATGAATTAAGGCAGTGGCACTAAACTGTACTAGTTTAGTACGTCACCATACATTTGGAATTAAAAAATAAATGCCAGTTATCCTTAGTATCCTTAATTAAGCAAAAAAGAAAGTATTAATTTATGTCTCAATCCTTGAATCCATTTGGAAATATATTTTGTGTGATGAAATGGGAAGTACCTGTAAAAGTACTTTTACTGAGTACCAAATCCAAGAAAAGATCTTATGCAGTTGTCTGAGTTGTGGGCTGAACTAGCTGCTTTTTTAATGGAATACCATTTTTACTTGAAAGAATGGCTGACAAAGTATGGTTATACAGACTTGGATAATCAAGACATTTTCTCTACAAAAAAAACAACTGACAATATTTGTTGCTGATGATAAAATTCAAGTTTTCAAACGAAAATGGAATTTTGGAATCCTTGTATTTGCTACTGTGAGTTTGACGGCTTCCCAATACTTTTTGATAAGATCAGTGGTGGTACTAATGAATGCGATATATTGAAAGTGTCAACATTTGGAAGAACTGCGTAACTCAGTGAAGCAGTGCTTTCTATATAATGCATGGTATTGTAAATTCATGCGTGGGTAAAAAGATCCACTGGAAATGGAAGATAGACCAATGGATTTCAATAAATCAGAGTAGGAAGTATTCACTTGATACGGTTTCAGATTTCATATTGCAACAGCATTAAAGAAACTGCTGCTTGTTGAGTTGTGGTGAAGAATCAAAGAATAGCCACAGTTATCTGAAAAGGCTATTGAAATACTATCTTTTTCCAACTACATACCTGCATGAGGCTGAATTTTCTTCCTGTACTTCAGTCAGAACACCGTCATGGAGCAGATTAAATGCAAAAGCAGATATGAGAATCAGGCTGTCTTTTTAAGTCAGACATTAAAGCGGTTTGCAAAAATGTAAAACAATGATAGTCTTTGTAATATATTTTTGTCTTGGAATGTAGTTTTTAAAATTAATATGTTAACATTAATATGTTAGCATAATTATTTTTAAAGGATGATAAATCATTAAAAATTGTTTTACTTTCTAACAGTAAATATGGTTAGATTTTTAAAAAAGATTTATTTATTTGAAAGCAAGAGAGAGCGTGGGGGGCAAGGAGCAGAGGAAGAGGGAGAGAGAGAATCTCAGGTAGACTCCCCGCTGAGCTTG
Organism: Halichoerus grypus; assembly: GCF_964656455.1. Lineage (NCBI taxonomy): Eukaryota > Metazoa > Chordata > Mammalia > Carnivora > Phocidae > Halichoerus > Halichoerus grypus. The sequence goes on along the minus strand of NC_135719.1, from coordinate 46,574,912 downwards.
GAGCCCTATGCAGGGCTCAATCACACGACCCTAAGATTGCTCCCTGAGCGGAAACCAAGAGTTGGATGCTTTTTTTTTTTTTTTTTTTTAAGATTTTATTTATTTGCGAGAGAGAGAATGAGAGACAGAGAGCATGAGAGGGGGGAGGGTCAGAGGGAGAAGCAGACTCCCTGCTGAGCAGGGAGCCTGATGTGGGACTCGATCCCGGGACTCCAGGATCATGACCTGAGCCGAAGGCAGTCGCTTAACCAACTGAGCCACCCAGGCGCCCCAAGAGTTGGATGCTTAACTGATTCAGGCACCCAGGTGCCCCAATATCGATAGATTTAATCAACAAAGTTTTTTGGGGTCCTCCATTTTCTAGACTATAAAAGAGTCCTGAGAGCAAAAACTTTGAGAACTTGAACAGTTTATATAAGATTTACAGTACCAGGAGTCTATAGCTTAAAATCAGACTATCCCTTTCACCTTCTCGCCCTGGCATTTTTTTTTTTTTTTATTTAAAAGAAAAAATAGTTTGCTTATAGTTAATGGTGATCTCATTTCCAAGGCAGGTTTGTAAGCAGAAACTGTTTAATTGTATCTTGCATCTCTGTAGTAAAAATACTAATGGTTTGCATTGCATTGAATGACTCTACTCACAAGTGCTTTAAATCAGTAATGGTGTGGGGATTGTATAACTTTTTATTTTCTCAAGGTTTTGTCTCAACCCTTGATTGTAGTAGGGGATAGAAATAGCTTGGGTAAATGAAAAATCCATACAGATGTCCCCTAACCTATTTTAGCCAATAATTTCCTCTTCAGCAGATCTTACTAGGTCTTATCAAATACCTAAGATAATTGGTTTGCATTTGACCTATTTTGTTTTCTTCCTTTCCCTCTTGTGGGATTGGAAGTGGAACCTAGAGATTATAAAACTCTGAATGCTTTTCTAGTTTCTTTTTACCTTTCTTTAGAGTTGTATCTGAAAAGCTTCAGCCTCTGTATTCCTCAAGTGTCTTTCCCCAGGGTGTCAAGGTAATACTAGAAAACAAAGATTTTTGTGCAAAACTTATTCTAATCTGTGATTTCAAAATAAAGTAACATCTTAAAGGTGAAAGTTTTTTTTTTAAGTATGGTATTTTGTGGGTAATTGAATCCTAATTAGGGGAAAGAAAATGAATTTAGGATTGCCATTATTTTTCACTCCTAAATTTAAATAGTAATCCCAGGAATAGTGCAATTACTAATGAGAAAGGGGAACAGTTAAAGTTAATAACCCTTAATTCCAGACTATCTTTAAAAAGTTACTTCTTGGTATATGTGGCAACTATGTTAAAAAAGTTTTTCTGGGGCATCTGGTTGGCTCAGTCACTGGAGCTTGTGGCGCTTGATCTCGGGGTTGTGAGTTCAAGCCCCACATTGGGAGTGGAGCCTACTTAAAAAAAAAATTTAAAAAAAGTTTTTCCACGTGGCAACCCTGCTGTGCCCAATGGAAAGGATATTAGATAAGATTCACCTGTAATGAGCAGCATTATTTGGATATAAAAATGTGCTGTAACTCTTGAACAGTTTGGTTGAGTAGGTTCAACTTTGCTACTTACAGATTGGTTGATAATTGTTTAGAACATATTTTCTTGTAGGTAAACACTTCATATTGTCCTGAGTTATTTTCTGGAATCTGCTGATCTTAATAGGTAATTCTGTTGAGTGTGGAGAGTGATACTTAACGTTTTGTTTTGCATACAGTTTCTAGTTTTATCTGTAGCTTTAGTAAAAGTGGCCCAGTTTTTGATGTTCAAATGTCTTGTCATCCTAACTGCATAATCCATTTGAAGGAATGGGGTGATGTTTGTGTTTGTATGGTGGGGGTAGTGGTGCTGAGGATGCTGTGAATGCTGTTGGAATTCAAGGGGCATGTCCTCCATTGAACATAATTCTGCAGATAAAGTTAATCAAAGGAAAAGTGATACTGATGTGAAGTGCAAATAGTTAAACTCAAGCTTTTATTAATTAGCTATGGGTTTAGGGTATTTGATTAAAGAACTAATATCTTAATGAATATAAAAATAATTTTTTTCACTTGATTTAAAAATTGCTTCATCCATTAATGTTTTCCCTTTTATAATCTTACGTGGCTCATTAAAAACATGGTGTTGAAGAGAACTTATTTTACTTCCTATATAGTTAGGTCTTCTCATACAGTCATGTATTTATTCAGTTAATATTTGAGTGTATACTGTGTGTCTGGTATTGTGCTAGTCATCAGTATACAGGGATAATTAGAACAATTCCTGTTGGAAAGGAACTCAATCTGGTGGAGAGACAGATACATACTATCTTGCATCATAATTATCTGGTTAAGACCAGTAATAGAGCCATGCATGGTTGATGTGTACATTTTACTTAACTTTGAATCTCTATATTTCTGAATTATTTTTTTCAAGATTTTATTCATTTATTTGAGAGAGAGAGAGCGTGAGAAAGAGATCACGAGCAGGGGTAGGGGTAGAGAGAGAAGCAGACTTCCTGCTGAGCAGGGAGCAGAACGTGGGACTAGATCCCAGGACCCTGGGATCATCATGACCTGAGCTGAAGGCAGATGCCCAACCGACTGAGCCACCCAGGTGCCCTGAATTATTATATTTAAGATTGTTTCTCCTCAACTTTCACATAAGAATTAACTAGATTGGTAGGAAAAAAAAAAGTTAATGTAACTTAACTCTTTTGAAAAACTTACTATAGGGGCGCCTGGGTGGCTCAGTTGTTAAGCGTCTGCCTTCGGCTCAGATCATGATCTCAGGGTCCTGGGATTGAGCCCCACATGGGGTTCCCTGCTCGGCCGGAGGTCTGCTTCTCCCTCTCCTGCTCCCCCTGCTTGTGTTCCCTCTCTTGCTGTGTCTCTGTCTCTCAAATAAATAAATAAAATCTTAAAAAAAAAAAAAACCTTACTATAGTCTTTTGTTTTGAGATTTTTGTATCCCTCCTGTCCAAATGCCTGCCCCCTGCCCACCTCCCTTCCTGCCTGACCCATGGTTTTAAAAAAGGATCCTTCATTTTTAGGTTAGTATTTTGCCAAGCTAAATTAACCAAAATCTATTAGGAGCAAAGGACTTTAAGTAAAGTTAAGGTTGAACTTTAATAATGATTTTTTTTTTTTTAGATTTTATTTATTTGACAGGGAGAGACACAGCGAGAGAGGGAACACAAGCAGGGGGAGTGGGAGAGGGAGAAGCAGGCTCTCTGCTGAGCAGAGAGCCCAGTTTGGGGCTTGATCCCAGGACCCCGAGATCATGACCTGAGCCGAAGGCAGACACTTAACGACTGAGCCACCCAGGCGCCCCTGAACTTTAATAACGATCTTACAGAAAGTTAGCTTACTGTTAGATCTTTGAGATATCTTAGGTTTTTGGAAAATTTTCTCCAAGGGCTAGTTTTTTCTCTTGAATGAAACTAGACAATTTGAAGTATGGTAGAATTTTGAACAGTTAGAACAGACATTTTCTATTGTATATACTTGCCTTTTGTAACATAAAGATGAGTTCTTCATTGTACATGGTACAGAGTGCCATTTCATTCCTGAACCTTTACATGTGACCTATCTGGAGCTTTTAGGATCTTTATTCCTGGTGTGCTCAAACTTCATGATGAAATGCCTTAGAATGGGTATTTTTCAGTCGTTGTGCTAGAACTTGATGGCATAGTCTGGAGACACATGTCCTTCACTTCTAGGGGATTGTCTTGTATTAATCCTTCAGTAATATTCTCCCTTTCATTTTCTGTTTTCTGTTGTTAGAGGACTGGACCTGTGCCTTTCCTTTTTTTTTTTTTTTAATTAATTTATTTTTTTAAGTAGGCTCCACGCCCAGTGTGGAGACCAGCATGGGGCTTGAAGTCGTGAGCCTGACAAGAGTCAGATGCTCAACTGACTGAGCCACCCAGGCACCCCTACTTTTTTTTTTTAACCAGTTGATTATTGTCTTTTGCTCTTTGTGCTTGTGACTTAACTTTTCTTTTTTCCTTTTTTAAATGTCATTTTGTTTCCTTTTAGGGAGGGAATATGGTAGGTGTTTGTGTATGATCATTGGTGGACATTGTAAACTCTGTGAAGCTCATAATATGAACTATATAAATATATGGTAACCATTCTTAAATAGTTGCCAGTGTTGAATGAAGATTTATATTTAGTGATAATAGAAATTGTGTTCTTTTTTGAGAAGTCTAGATTGCTTTAAGAAAATATATATACAAAATAATATGTATAACTTTGAGGAATGTATAACTTATAGGAGACTAATAAAACATCAAACTTAATAGAGTATTCCAAAACTTTGAGGCCTTTTTTGGTACACCCTCCTCCTATTTCCTCCCTAGTTCCTTTTACATAATTTATATTAATAAGTTGCTTTTAAAATCAAAACTGGTGATGAAATATTAGTTATGTATATTATTTACTTGTAAGGTTGTTTTTAAGCTGTTGCCTCTAATTAAACCATCTAATTAAATATCATAGTCTTACAAATTTTCCAAATTTGGTATAGCATTTGAAGAGGAGGATTCCATAGGTGGAGGTGGAGAAGAAAGTTTTGGAGACCTCATTTTGAAAACATGCATAGCTGTGGTAAATATATATGCCCATAGAATCTAGCAGTTATGCCTATTGATGTTTGGGGAAGACAAAGGGGCTTAAGTTAATTGCCACAGTGATAGACACTTGGTTAAATCTTGAAAAGTGCTTAGATTTTTATGTGTTCAGCCTGTAATCCATGAAGAAGTTGAAGTGGTGAGAAAAGTTAACTTTTTGTGGAAGCATAAACCATTAAAGTTTGTGTTACACTTAATATATTTTTTCCATTATTTTGTTTGATATATTTAAAAAGGTTTCATGTAAAGTAAAACATAATTATTCCTTTACTGGGCTATATACATTCTGTGCTAACCCTTGAAAACAAATAAACACTCTCCCCTTGCCTTGCCTTTTCCCTGTTTCAGGTTTGGCCTATCCTATCCCAGTTGCTTAAGGCAAGGATCTCATTCCATCAGTATAAAAATGAGAGCTGGTTTACCTGTCAGATACTGTGTTAGATGCTTAGTCGTTATTTGGAAGTGAAATAGATTTGAGTCTTGGCCCTTGTGAAACTTATATTCTAGTATTCCAGTTAAGTACATGAAAAATAGCTCGGTTCTCTTGCACCTTTCTATATCTGAATTTTTATAAAGCACACATTTTTATAATTAGCAAAAAATTCTGTTTTTAAATTTTGGAAGTCTTTTTTTTTAAAGTTTTATTATTTATTTTAGAGAGAAAGAGAGAGTGAGGGTGTGAGCATGCGAGCATTGGGAGGGGGAGCAGGAGAGGGAGAGAAGCAAACTGCGGAGCTGGATATGGGCCCCCATCCCACGACCCTGAGATCATGACCTGAGCCCCTGAGATCATGACTGTATTGGACAGTGCAGCTCTAGAACAATATCCCTGCCATTGACAATTATGGATGTATAGTAACATCTGTTTGCCTGTGTGCATGCATTCTTCTGTCTGCCTGTGTTGTAAATTTGGAACCAGTTGAGGGTGCCAGGCATAGAGGGGGAAGGGAATTTTGCAAAGGAAAATTTAATGATGGACCGTGGAATCTCTCTAAGCTGGATATAAGAGGGCAGATGGATAGAGAGTGATTGATATTTATGATGTTGAATAGTTGCAGTGGAGGTACATAAGCAAGAATAGGAGGTGGTAGTTGGAGGATTCAGTGTTTGAATTAGTGATTTTGGAAGTGGCGCAGGTTTTGGTAGAAAGGTCCAAGGTGTGGCTACAGGAGTGAGTGGCTGAGGGTGGAGAGTAATGATAAAAAGTTAAGAAATACAGCTGAGGGTATTGGGTTGGAGTTTGGATAGTTGAGGCAGGTGCTAAAACCTTCAGTGAATGGCAGGGATATTGTTCTAGAGCTGCACTGTCCAATACGGTAGTGACTAGTCATATGTGGCTATTGAGCATTTGGAATGTGGCTGAGCTGAATTGAGGTGTGCTGGAAGTGCAAATATATAATGGATTTTGAGGACGTAGTGTGTTTGGGGATGAAAATATCTCAATAATTTTTATATTGATTACATGTTGGACTGATAATATTTTGGATATATTGGGTTAGGTAAAATATATTATTGATTTTACTTGTTTCTTTTGATTTTTAAAAGTATAGTTAGGAGGCACCTGGCTGGCTCAGTTAAGCATCTGCCTTCAGCTCAGGTCATGATCTCAGGGTCCTGGGATTGAGCCTTGCATTGGGCTCCCTGCCCAGCAGGGAGTCTGCTTCTCCCTCTTTCTGCTCATGCTTTCTCTTTCTGTCTCTCTCAAATAAATAAGATCTTAAAGAAAATCAAAGTAGGGTGCCTGGGTGGCTCAGTTGGTTAGGCGACTGCCTTCGGCTCAGGTCATGATCCTGGAGTCCCGGGATCGAGTCCCACATCAGGCTCCCTGCTCAGCAGGGGGTCTGCTTCTCCCTCTGACCCTCTTCCCTCTTGTGCTCTCTGTCTCTCTCTCTCTCAAATAAATAAATAAAATCTTTAAAAAAAAAAAAAAAGAAAATCAAAGTATAGTTACTAGAAAATTTAAAATTACATGTGTAGCTTGAATTTGGAGCTTATAATATCTTTCTTTTGGGCAATGATTTTCTAGAAATAGTATGAACAGTAAGTAGTATGAGGATTAGAAGGGAAGATATCTGTAGGGGTCTCTGTAGAACCCAGTGTAAGAATCCTTTTGGAGAGGGAGTGGATTTTCATTGCTTCTCTGATGCTTTCTCTTCAGCTGTTTTTTGTGCTTAGAGTTCCCTTCTATTTAGCCTCTCCAGACCTACCTCAGCTCCCTTTGCCCCATACCTGACCTCAGGGAGTTTGCCTCATACATATGGAGGAGAGAAATGTCTAGAACAACTATAAATGAGAGCAACATAAAAGAGTAACCGTATGAATAGTTAACAATGTATTTATAAGGGGAAGAGGTCACTTCTGGTTAAGCTTATTTCAAACTGGGCCTTAAAGGAGAAGACTTGATAGTTGATCATAGGAAAGTTATTTCAAGCAGAGGGAACAACAATGAACAAAGGTAATGTGGAGAAAAAACACTGAGGTATATTTTATGGAACACCCAGTAAATTCATGTGTGGAGATACACATAGAGTAATGCAAATTCTGGGAAGTTGGGGATAGATTGTCACACTGAAATTATGAGTCTGAAACTGTAGTAAGTTCTATAAAGGAAAAGGACAGAATTCTATAAGTACATGTAACAAGGAGACCTGACCTGGTTTGGGTGCTCAAGGAAGGCTTCCCTGTTTCTGAACCTTCTGAACTACAAAATCCCTCCACATAGAAGTCTTGTCACGTTTTTCTTAATGTTATGTCTTTCTTTCCTTCCCAACTACCACCTTATTATTTCATTCTCATAGTATCATTTTGGTGTTAATCAACAATCTCTAAATTGGTCTCCTATCTTAATTTCCCTTTTCAGTTCACTTACTCTTCAGTCACATTGACTTTTTAATTATATGTCAGTTTCTTCCCCACCCCCTCCATTTCCTGCAATTTGAACAGTTCTTTGTAGGAGTAAGAACAAAATTCTTTAGCCATCCAAACTAAGTAATCTATTGTTTGGATACCAGTAACATACTGACTGGGCATTGGGCAGAATTATATAATGTCTTTATTTTAAGGAGGTAATGTGTGTATTTCTAATAGGTTTGCACTACCAGTATGGTTCATAATAATTAAGACAGATGTCAGATCATCATTACTCACATTTATTGACAATGAGCAAGACACAGTCTGTATAGACAGCTTATAGTTTGATAGAGAACAGACCAGTAAGCAGGACTTATCTACGTATAACATAAGGGCTGTATTGGGTTAATCTATGGAGCATATAGGAGGGTAAATTTACTAATGTTGAGGGTGGACTGAAGAAAGTATCCCAAAGGTGATGACATCTAATTTGACACCTGAATGAGTTGAAGTTAGCTAGAAAAAGGTTGGGATGAGAGAGGGAAAAGAATTACTTGCTGAAAAAACAGCATGTATATACAAGTCCCGGATGAGGGGGAGCAGGTAAAGGGGTTAGTGGCAATGGCTGAGACTGGATCATGAAGTATATTTTAGGCCATGCTAGGAAGTTTGGCCTCTATCCTGAGTGTAGTGGATAATCACTGCAAGGTTTAAGCAGGAGAATGACACGATCAGACATATTTTAGGAAGATCTCTAGTATGGAGAATGACTTGGAGGGGATAATATTGGAGATCGGGAGAATAGAGATAGTGGTAGTCTGAATTAAAGTGGTAAATAGGGCTCTTCAGGGGACGGCATTCATAGGCATTCAGAATGGTCCAGCATTTGACATACCATTGTAGGCTGTCCTACAATAGCCTCTAAAAAAACTAGGCTGTCCTGAACTCCTGGTAATAGAAATGTTTACCTTTCTAGCACCAAAATTCGCATTAGCGTATGCCTAGGTTGACTTAGAGGAGTTCATGCTCTGTGACCTAAAGTCCTTAAAAGGTTGTCTAAAACAAAAAAACCGGCGCCTGGATGGCTCAGTCGGTTAAGTGTCAGCCTTTGGCTCAGGTCATGGTCCTAGGGTCCTGGGATCGAGCCCTGCAGTGGGCTCTCTGCTCAGCAGGGGGCCTGCTTCTCCCTCTCCCTCTGCCTGCCACTCTGCCTACTTGTGATCCCTTTCTCTATGTCAAATAAAATAAAATCTTATAAAAAAATAAAAATAAAACAAAAACATTTCAGCAGGGCCTTTGGTGGGTCCATGTGTGCAAAGTGTGTCTGCAACACGATCAAGTGGGCTTTCCTTATGGAGGAGCAGAAAATCATGGTGAAAGTATTGAAGACACAAGCCCAGGGTCAGAAAGCCAAATTAAAAAAAACGAAAAAACAAAAAACAAAAAAAGAAGCTTTTCTGAGCAATAAAAAAATCAAAAGGCAAAAGCATCAAAAAAATAAAGTGATAATAGGGACTTAGACATTTTAAGGTAGTAGGATTGATATTACTTGGTAAATAGACATGAGTGAAGGAGAAGGTGGTGTAGAAGTTTCTGGCTTGGACAACTGGTTAGGTGGATGGAAGGTTTGAGAGAAATTTGATGTATTAGGTTTGGACACGTTGAGTTGAGTACATGTGGGACATAGACGAAGTGGATTTGGGAATTAACAGCTTAGAGATGAGGTGGCATTTTGAAGTCATGAGATGGATGAGGTCATCCAGAAAGACTGGTCTGAGTGAAAATAGGGTCAAGAATAGAGAGGAATTCTCATAGTTAAGACCTGGAATAATTTTTTAAAATATCTTTTAAAACTTTAAACATCTTTTATGGACTGCTTTAATGTTTTTAAGATACTGCCTTTCTTTACAATTTGATATAATGGACTCTTTAAAATTTTGCAATTACAGATACCTTTCACTGTCTATATCTGTTTGGTTCGTGAGTTCAGTTAGCAAGAATTTATTAGTCTAGAGTATTTTGAAAATATGTAAGATTACTAGTGGAGAATTCTTCAAGAAGTTTGGGAAAAGGGTTCAAGATTAATCATCATCTACATAACATTTTAACTGCATGCAGTAACATGGCCATGTTAATTTGACATTTGGTAAAGGTGGTTCACATGTTTTATAACTCATATTTAGTTTTGGAGTGTTAATTCTATGACTAGATAGTTTATCATCCATACTGGGGCACTTTTAAGTATGGAAGGGGGAAGCTTTTAATAATTTTGCTGGAACAACAAGCATAAAATGGAACTCCTGGACAACTTGAAGATCTTGTAATTTGTTCTATATTTCTTCTTTTGTGAAGTGTTAAGAAATGAGATGGTAATAGATTAAACAATGATAATAAAGAAGGTTTTGTGGCTAAGTAAATTTGCAAAATGTTAAATGCAGCATTAACATTTCTGTTGGACTTCTTGGGACCTTTAATGTGTTCAGATGTGACTTGAGAAAGGAGGGCATGGTGGGGAATTATAGAATCTTGAATTTCTTGAACTTATTTTGCTGTAGAACCCTATTTCTCTGAATATCCATTAACACTATGAACCTAGTTTGGAAAATGCTGATTTAGAGTATCCTGTTATTTAAATTAAAGCTCTTTAACATGAAGCCCAATCAGATTGCATCTTAGTTATAAGTTTTATTTTGGGATTTTGATAGGTGATGTCTAGGCAGCTAACCATATTAAAATAAGTAAATTTTGGGGTGCCTCAGTTGGTTAAGTGTCCAACTTTTGATTTCACCTCAGGTCATGGACTCAGGGTCTTGAGATCGAGCCCCATGTCAGGCTGTGCACTGGGCGTGGGACCTGTTTAAGATTCTCTCTCTCCCCTCACCCCAAACCTTACGCAGACTGTCATTGTAAGACCTGAACAACATTTTCCTGCAGCCTGTTTTTTCTTTTTAATATTTCTCTGTAGTTTTTGAGAAATCATTTCCAGGGCTTTTATTTTATTTTTTAAAAGTTTATTTATTTACATAATCTCTACACCCACCCTGGGGCTCGAACTCATGACCTCAAGATCAAGAGCCACATGCTCTTCTGACTGAGCCAGCCAGGCATCCCATTCCCAAGGCTTTTTTTTTTTTTTTTTTAAAGTTTTTTTTATTTGAGAGAGAAAAGGAGTGGGGGGGGGCAGGGGCAGAGGGAGAGGGAGAAGAGCAGACTCCCCACTGAGCAGGAAGCTGGACACTGGCTCTATCCCAGGACCCTGGGATCATGACCTGAGCCAAAGGTAGATGCTTAACCCCCAGGGGCCCCCCATCAAGGCTTTTAGAAAATTTGTGTACATCTTTTCTAAGCTTATTTTTCTCTGAAAAGCAAGTCTATAAATCAGGATTGAAATATGATAGCTTTAATTATTTGTCTTGGGCACCCCGGACAGGGTGTATTGAATAATAACATTAAGATTGGGGAATATTGGGGAAAATAGTCATCTACATCCTAAGTAGTTGAGCATTGTTATTTGTAACCTTAAACTTTATTGTTATCTGAAGGGGAATCTCTTATGATGTGCCACAGGGCTCTGTAGTCTTGACTCCCAAGTTTTAAGGATGACCAGTATGAATATTTCTGATTTTGTAGGTGGCCCTGGGAAGAATATGTTAGATGACAGAATCAAAGGGAGTTAGTTCATCATCTCCTGGGCAGTTACCAAGTGTCATGTACTATACTTAGCATAGGTGATATGGAGATAAGTGCTTGTCCTTGAAAAGCTCAAAGTCTAGGGGAGGACATAGACCAGAAAATCAACAATTTATAATACCATATATGTGCTGCAGTAGAGGGCTGGAGAGTGCAGTTCCTCAGAGGGGTTTTAAAAGGCTGGAATGATGAACTGGAAAAAAAAAGTGAAGTTTAACAGAACCTAATACAAAGTTCTACTTTTAAATTTAAAAAATTTGTATTAAAGCGTGAGGTTTAACCTAAAAGGAGTTCATATAAAAAAATCAGTTAAAAGTTTTAGTTAACTTCAAGCTTAGTATGAGCAACTATATGATGTGGATGCAACTCCCCCTCATTGCTAAAACAAAAACATAACACATAACACATCCTTCCCCTTGCACAGGTAAAACAAACCAGTTAGCCTAAACTTTGAATGCCTTATTTGGTTATATTGGTAGAAATACTGTGTTCATAATAAGAGAGGTGGTAATACTGCTGTATTCAAGATTAGGCTGTTATCTGGATTATTTCAATCACTCAAGTACAGTGGACTGCTAAAGCTCCAGAGAAAAATGATCAGGGTGGGAAGGGGTCTAGAAACCAAGCCTGTTGAAGGAAAAGAGCCCTCTTAACACGTTTAAAGAATAGACTGTGGAACACCAATAGGACAAAACTTTAGAACCATTGGGTGGAGTTAAAGGAAAGTTTTGATTCATAGAGCTTTTCAGTAAGGTAGGTCACTTTAAGATTAGGTTGTGAAGTCTTAGAAGAGTTTCAGCAGAGACTGGGAGACCATCAGTTGAGGAGGTTACAGTAAAACTTCATATATTAGATGGAGAGTTGGACAAGAAGATTTCCAAAGTTTTATTTGATGTTGTGATTCTCCTGTTTCCAAAAACCATCATTTTCCAATTATCTAATAGTGTCTATCATTGTCAGTACTCTGCAGCATTGTGTGGACTTTGGCATCTGACTTTTGAGTTGGACTGCATTACTTGCTAGCTCTGTAACCTTGCGTAGGTTACATCTGTTACTCTGAAATAGTTCCCTTGATAATTTCCCTCTAGGGCTTCACCTTAATCTCTTTTCTGGGATTCAGAAGGCTATGATTTAAAGACTTTTTGTTTAGTTATAGAGTGCGTTTTTCCCCCTCACTTTTTGTTTTGTTCGTACTTGTCTTTTCTTTCTTTTAAGCTTCTCAACTTTCAGAGTATACGGTTTCTTTCATAGCTTCTTGTCTTGTCTGAAACTTAAATTAGATGAGATGGTATCTCCCAGTTGCACATGCAGTGTTTTGCTTGTTTATGGTTGGGGGAGTTTGGAAGAGAATCCTCAATCTTATAATTCGATAGAATTAAAATTTCTTCAAGCCCTGCTTATTATTTTTAAATGCTAGATTTTATTTGAAAAGCGAATGGTGATTGTTCTCATGATCATGTACGGTACTAATTGTGAAAAGAGGCACCTGTAGCTAAGATATTGCATGTGACTGGCAGTTTTTCTTTGCAGTATTTCTTGGTCCTGTCTCCTCTGTGTTGACTGTCACATTT